>NW_028188209.1:0-31236 GCF_964204655.1 Triturus cristatus | reverse complement strand
GGAATTGGGATAAGGGTGGAAGGGTTGTTGTGAGTGTTTAGGGGTGAGAGTGAGGGTGGAAGGCTTGTGTTTTAGGGCTGGGGATTAGGGCTTAGGGCCAGGCTTTAGGGTTCGGGGCTCCCTGCTAGGGCTTAGGGCTGCGGGCTAGGGCTGCAGGCTCGGGGATTAGGGCTTAGGGCCAGGCTTTAGGGTTCGGGACTGGGTTTCAGGGTTTAGGGCAGGGAAGGAGGGTAGTTTGTAGGACTGGAGACTAGGGTTTAGGGTTCGTGTGTAAGACTAGGCTTTAGGGTTTAGGGCTGGGATGTTAGGGCTTAGAGCTGGGACGTAGGGCTTAGGGCTCAGGACGGGTCTTTAGGGCTCCGGACTAGGGTTTGGGGCTTGGGAATAGGGTTTAAGGCTGGGGACTAGGGTATGAGGGTAGGGTTGAGGCTTGTTTCTAGGGTTTAGGGGAGTGTGCGTCGTTGCGGTTAGGTGTTTAGGGTTCAGAGGAGTGTGTAGGGTTAGGAGGTAGGGTTGGGGAGGTGTCTAGGGTTAGGAGGTAGGGTTGGGAAGGTGTCTAGGGCTTAGGGTTGGAATTGCTAGGGTTTCCCCGAGTCTAGGGCTCAGGGCTCGATTCAGTTTCGCCAATATTGGTGTTTTGGAAGGGTTTGTGTTGGTCTGGCTGGGTTGGGGTTGGTCCGATTTGGCTGGATTTGGTTTGGACTTGTGTGGTTTGGTGTTGGGAAGGTTTTCCAGTGGTTTGGCAAAAATCGATCCAGATTTGGCTGATTTTGGGGTGATTTTGCGTGTTTGCGGGGGGCGCGTGTTTGCCGCAAAAGTCGTACCCCTTCCACTGGATGGATTTGTGTAATTCTTGCTGAGATTCTTCATAATCGCTGGAACTAATGTCCCAGTGAGTTTCAAGAGGATCGAAGTAGGGGAAGTGCGAAAAAAGCACTTTTTGAGTGATGGCCTGAATCGCCATGTTATCCAATGGGCGTTTTTGGGGTGGTGGAGAAGTGGTTTTAAGGGTGTTCCACTTGCTCCAGAGGAACGGGGCTGCTGTGAGTGGTAGGGAGGGGGAATTCATGGGTGTGCAGGAAGATTGGGAGGAATCGATCGATGGGAAGGGTGTTTTTCGTGAAAGTCGAGGAAGGAAGGAGCTGCCATAGGAGCCCATGTTAAATGTGAGTGTTTACATGTTTTTGGGGTTCGATTGCAGGGTGTTCCAGGTGGTTCCAAGTGGATGTAGTTAGCTGGGATCAGAGGTGGGAAAGTCTAATTTTGTTTGCAAGTGTTTTGAAGAAAATTCATGGAGGGGAAGGGGTGTTTTGGGCCTAGTTTGAAAGTGCATTTTGGACGCGACTTTAGGCCTTATGCGAGGTCGCGGTAATGCACGTTTTTGGGGTGGTATGTTGGGGTGTTCTAGGTTTTTGGGAAGGAGTTTAGGGGTGTGGGAGCAATGTTGGGAATGTCTAGTTTCTGGGAAAAATAGCAGTTTGGTTGTAGGTGGAGGGGAAAGGGTACTTTTGGCCTGTTTTGTAAGTGTACTTTCGTGCCATTGGCTAACATTGGCTGGCCCAGAGGTCGCGGTAATGCGGTTGTTTGGGAGGGTATTTTGGGGTGTTCCCTATTTTTGGGAATGTGTTTAAGGGGTTGGGAGGTATGTTGGGAATGTCTAGTTATTGAGAAAAATAGTAGTTTGCTCGTAGGTTGAGGGGAAATGCGAATTTGGGCCTGTTTTCAAGGTGCACTTTCGTGCCATTGGCTAACATTGCCGGTACTGCGTTATTGCAGATGAAAGCCACAAGAGGGCGACTTATATGTGGATTCCAGGGTTTAGGGCTCAGGGCAAGTGTGTGGGAATTGGGATAAGGGTGGAAGGGTTGTTGTGAGTGTTTAGGGGTGAGAGTGAGGGTGGAAGGCTTGTGTTTTAGGGCTGGGGATTAGGGCTTAGGGCCAGGCTTTAGGGTTCGGGGCTCCCTGCTAGGGCTTAGGGCTGCGGGCTAGGGCTGCAGGCTCGGGGATTAGGGCTTAGGGCCAGGCTTTAGGGTTCGGGACTGGGTTTCAGGGTTTAGGGCAGGGAAGGAGGGTAGTTTGTAGGACTGGAGACTAGGGTTTAGGGTTCGTGTGTAAGACTAGGCTTTAGGGTTTAGGGCTGGGATGTTAGGGCTTAGAGCTGGGACGTAGGGCTTAGGGCTCAGGACGGGTCTTTAGGGCTCCGGACTAGGGTTTGGGGCTTGGGAATAGGGTTTAAGGCTGGGGACTAGGGTATGAGGGTAGGGTTGAGGCTTGTTTCTAGGGTTTAGGGGAGTGTGCGTCGTTGCGGTTAGGTGTTTAGGGTTCAGAGGAGTGTGTAGGGTTAGGAGGTAGGGTTGGGGAGGTGTCTAGGGTTAGGAGGTAGGGTTGGGAAGGTGTCTAGGGCTTAGGGTTGGAATTGCTAGGGTTTCCCCGAGTCTAGGGCTCAGGGCTCGATTCAGTTTCGCCAATATTGGTGTTTTGGAAGGGTTTGTGTTGGTCTGGCTGGGTTGGGGTTGGTCCGATTTGGCTGGATTTGGTTTGGACTTGTGTGGTTTGGTGTTGGGAAGGTTTTCCAGTGGTTTGGCAAAAATCGATCCAGATTTGGCTGATTTTGGGGTGATTTTGCGTGTTTGCGGGGGGCGCGTGTTTGCCGCAAAAGTCGTACCCCTTCCACTGGATGGATTTGTGTAATTCTTGCTGAGATTCTTCATAATCGCTGGAACTAATGTCCCAGTGAGTTTCAAGAGGATCGAAGTAGGGGAAGTGCGAAAAAAGCACTTTTTGAGTGATGGCCTGAATCGCCATGTTATCCAATGGGCGTTTTTGGGGTGGTGGAGAAGTGGTTTTAAGGGTGTTCCACTTGCTCCAGAGGAACGGGGCTGCTGTGAGTGGTAGGGAGGGGGAATTCATGGGTGTGCAGGAAGATTGGGAGGAATCGATCGATGGGAAGGGTGTTTTTCGTGAAAGTCGAGGAAGGAAGGAGCTGCCATAGGAGCCCATGTTAAATGTGAGTGTTTACATGTTTTTGGGGTTCGATTGCAGGGTGTTCCAGGTGGTTCCAAGTGGATGTAGTTAGCTGGGATCAGAGGTGGGAAAGTCTAATTTTGTTTGCAAGTGTTTTGAAGAAAATTCATGGAGGGGAAGGGGTGTTTTGGGCCTAGTTTGAAAGTGCATTTTGGACGCGACTTTAGGCCTTATGCGAGGTCGCGGTAATGCACGTTTTTGGGGTGGTATGTTGGGGTGTTCTAGGTTTTTGGGAAGGAGTTTAGGGGTGTGGGAGCAATGTTGGGAATGTCTAGTTTCTGGGAAAAATAGCAGTTTGGTTGTAGGTGGAGGGGAAAGGGTACTTTTGGCCTGTTTTGTAAGTGTACTTTCGTGCCATTGGCTAACATTGGCTGGCCCAGAGGTCGCGGTAATGCGGTTGTTTGGGAGGGTATTTTGGGGTGTTCCCTATTTTTGGGAATGTGTTTAAGGGGTTGGGAGGTATGTTGGGAATGTCTAGTTATTGAGAAAAATAGTAGTTTGCTCGTAGGTTGAGGGGAAATGCGAATTTGGGCCTGTTTTCAAGGTGCACTTTCGTGCCATTGGCTAACATTGCCGGTACTGCGTTATTGCAGATGAAAGCCACAAGAGGGCGACTTATATGTGGATTCCAGGGTTTAGGGCTCAGGGCAAGTGTGTGGGAATTGGGATAAGGGTGGAAGGGTTGTTGTGAGTGTTTAGGGGTGAGAGTGAGGGTGGAAGGCTTGTGTTTTAGGGCTGGGGATTAGGGCTTAGGGCCAGGCTTTAGGGTTCGGGGCTCCCTGCTAGGGCTTAGGGCTGCGGGCTAGGGCTGCAGGCTCGGGGATTAGGGCTTAGGGGCCAGGCTTTAGGGTTCGGGACTGGGTTTCAGGGTTTAGGGCAGGGAAGGAGGGTAGTTTGTAGGACTGGAGACTAGGGTTTAGGGTTCGTGTGTAAGACTAGGCTTTAGGGTTTAGGGCTGGGATGTTAGGGCTTAGAGCTGGGACGTAGGGCTTAGGGCTCAGGACGGGTCTTTAGGGCTCCGGACTAGGGTTTGGGGCTTGGGAATAGGGTTTAAGGCTGGGGACTAGGGTATGAGGGTAGGGTTGAGGCTTGTTTCTAGGGTTTAGGGGAGTGTGCGTCGTTGCGGTTAGGTGTTTAGGGTTCAGAGGAGTGTGTAGGGTTAGGAGGTAGGGTTGGGGAGGTGTCTAGGGTTAGGAGGTAGGGTTGGGAAGGTGTCTAGGGCTTAGGGTTGGAATTGCTAGGGTTTCCCCGAGTCTAGGGCTCAGGGCTCGATTCAGTTTCGCCAATATTGGTGTTTTGGAAGGGTTTGTGTTGGTCTGGCTGGGTTGGGGTTGGTCCGATTTGGCTGGATTTGGTTTGGACTTGTGTGGTTTGGTGTTGGGAAGGTTTTCCAGTGGTTTGGCAAAAATCGATCCAGATTTGGCTGATTTTGGGGTGATTTTGCGTGTTTGCGGGGGGCGCGTGTTTGCCGCAAAAGTCGTACCCCTTCCACTGGATGGATTTGTGTAATTCTTGCTGAGATTCTTCATAATCGCTGGAACTAATGTCCCAGTGAGTTTCAAGAGGATCGAAGTAGGGGAAGTGCGAAAAAAGCACTTTTTGAGTGATGGCCTGAATCGCCATGTTATCCAATGGGCGTTTTTGGGGTGGTGGAGAAGTGGTTTTAAGGGTGTTCCACTTGCTCCAGAGGAACGGGGCTGCTGTGAGTGGTAGGGAGGGGGAATTCATGGGTGTGCAGGAAGATTGGGAGGAATCGATCGATGGGAAGGGTGTTTTTCGTGAAAGTCGAGGAAGGAAGGAGCTGCCATAGGAGCCCATGTTAAATGTGAGTGTTTACATGTTTTTGGGGTTCGATTGCAGGGTGTTCCAGGTGGTTCCAAGTGGATGTAGTTAGCTGGGATCAGAGGTGGGAAAGTCTAATTTTGTTTGCAAGTGTTTTGAAGAAAATTCATGGAGGGGAAGGGGTGTTTTGGGCCTAGTTTGAAAGTGCATTTTGGACGCGACTTTAGGCCTTATGCGAGGTCGCGGTAATGCACGTTTTTGGGGTGGTATGTTGGGGTGTTCTAGGTTTTTGGGAAGGAGTTTAGGGGTGTGGGAGCAATGTTGGGAATGTCTAGTTTCTGGGAAAAATAGCAGTTTGGTTGTAGGTGGAGGGGAAAGGGTACTTTTGGCCTGTTTTGTAAGTGTACTTTCGTGCCATTGGCTAACATTGGCTGGCCCAGAGGTCGCGGTAATGCGGTTGTTTGGGAGGGTATTTTGGGGTGTTCCCTATTTTTGGGAATGTGTTTAAGGGGTTGGGAGGTATGTTGGGAATGTCTAGTTATTGAGAAAAATAGTAGTTTGCTCGTAGGTTGAGGGGAAATGCGAATTTGGGCCTGTTTTCAAGGTGCACTTTCGTGCCATTGGCTAACATTGCCGGTACTGCGTTATTGCAGATGAAAGCCACAAGAGGGCGACTTATATGTGGATTCCAGGGTTTAGGGCTCAGGGCAAGTGTGTGGGAATTGGGATAAGGGTGGAAGGGTTGTTGTGAGTGTTTAGGGGTGAGAGTGAGGGTGGAAGGCTTGTGTTTTAGGGCTGGGGATTAGGGCTTAGGGCCAGGCTTTAGGGTTCGGGGCTCCCTGCTAGGGCTTAGGGCTGCGGGCTAGGGCTGCAGGCTCGGGGATTAGGGCTTAGGGCCAGGCTTTAGGGTTCGGGACTGGGTTTCAGGGTTTAGGGCAGGGAAGGAGGGTAGTTTGTAGGACTGGAGACTAGGGTTTAGGGTTCGTGTGTAAGACTAGGCTTTAGGGTTTAGGGCTGGGATGTTAGGGCTTAGAGCTGGGACGTAGGGCTTAGGGCTCAGGACGGGTCTTTAGGGCTCCGGACTAGGGTTTGGGGCTTGGGAATAGGGTTTAAGGCTGGGGACTAGGGTATGAGGGTAGGGTTGAGGCTTGTTTCTAGGGTTTAGGGGAGTGTGCGTCGTTGCGGTTAGGTGTTTAGGGTTCAGAGGAGTGTGTAGGGTTAGGAGGTAGGGTTGGGGAGGTGTCTAGGGTTAGGAGGTAGGGTTGGGAAGGTGTCTAGGGCTTAGGGTTGGAATTGCTAGGGTTTCCCCGAGTCTAGGGCTCAGGGCTCGATTCAGTTTCGCCAATATTGGTGTTTTGGAAGGGTTTGTGTTGGTCTGGCTGGGTTGGGGTTGGTCCGATTTGGCTGGATTTGGTTTGGACTTGTGTGGTTTGGTGTTGGGAAGGTTTTCCAGTGGTTTGGCAAAAATCGATCCAGATTTGGCTGATTTTGGGGTGATTTTGCGTGTTTGCGGGGGGCGCGTGTTTGCCGCAAAAGTCGTACCCCTTCCACTGGATGGATTTGTGTAATTCTTGCTGAGATTCTTCATAATCGCTGGAACTAATGTCCCAGTGAGTTTCAAGAGGATCGAAGTAGGGGAAGTGCGAAAAAAGCACTTTTTGAGTGATGGCCTGAATCGCCATGTTATCCAATGGGCGTTTTTGGGGTGGTGGAGAAGTGGTTTTAAGGGTGTTCCACTTGCTCCAGAGGAACGGGGCTGCTGTGAGTGGTAGGGAGGGGGAATTCATGGGTGTGCAGGAAGATTGGGAGGAATCGATCGATGGGAAGGGTGTTTTTCGTGAAAGTCGAGGAAGGAAGGAGCTGCCATAGGAGCCCATGTTAAATGTGAGTGTTTACATGTTTTTGGGGTTCGATTGCAGGGTGTTCCAGGTGGTTCCAAGTGGATGTAGTTAGCTGGGATCAGAGGTGGGAAAGTCTAATTTTGTTTGCAAGTGTTTTGAAGAAAATTCATGGAGGGGAAGGGGTGTTTTGGGCCTAGTTTGAAAGTGCATTTTGGACGCGACTTTAGGCCTTATGCGAGGTCGCGGTAATGCACGTTTTTGGGGTGGTATGTTGGGGTGTTCTAGGTTTTTGGGAAGGAGTTTAGGGGTGTGGGAGCAATGTTGGGAATGTCTAGTTTCTGGGAAAAATAGCAGTTTGGTTGTAGGTGGAGGGGAAAGGGTACTTTTGGCCTGTTTTGTAAGTGTACTTTCGTGCCATTGGCTAACATTGGCTGGCCCAGAGGTCGCGGTAATGCGGTTGTTTGGGAGGGTATTTTGGGGTGTTCCCTATTTTTGGGAATGTGTTTAAGGGGTTGGGAGGTATGTTGGGAATGTCTAGTTATTGAGAAAAATAGTAGTTTGCTCGTAGGTTGAGGGGAAATGCGAATTTGGGCCTGTTTTCAAGGTGCACTTTCGTGCCATTGGCTAACATTGCCGGTACTGCGTTATTGCAGATGAAAGCCACAAGAGGGCGACTTATATGTGGATTCCAGGGTTTAGGGCTCAGGGCAAGTGTGTGGGAATTGGGATAAGGGTGGAAGGGTTGTTGTGAGTGTTTAGGGGTGAGAGTGAGGGTGGAAGGCTTGTGTTTTAGGGCTGGGGATTAGGGCTTAGGGCCAGGCTTTAGGGTTCGGGGCTCCCTGCTAGGGCTTAGGGCTGCGGGCTAGGGCTGCAGGCTCGGGGATTAGGGCTTAGGGCCAGGCTTTAGGGTTCGGGACTGGGTTTCAGGGTTTAGGGCAGGGAAGGAGGGTAGTTTGTAGGACTGGAGACTAGGGTTTAGGGTTCGTGTGTAAGACTAGGCTTTAGGGTTTAGGGCTGGGATGTTAGGGCTTAGAGCTGGGACGTAGGGCTTAGGGCTCAGGACGGGTCTTTAGGGCTCCGGACTAGGGTTTGGGGCTTGGGAATAGGGTTTAAGGCTGGGGACTAGGGTATGAGGGTAGGGTTGAGGCTTGTTTCTAGGGTTTAGGGGAGTGTGCGTCGTTGCGGTTAGGTGTTTAGGGTTCAGAGGAGTGTGTAGGGTTAGGAGGTAGGGTTGGGGAGGTGTCTAGGGTTAGGAGGTAGGGTTGGGAAGGTGTCTAGGGCTTAGGGTTGGAATTGCTAGGGTTTCCCCGAGTCTAGGGCTCAGGGCTCGATTCAGTTTCGCCAATATTGGTGTTTTGGAAGGGTTTGTGTTGGTCTGGCTGGGTTGGGGTTGGTCCGATTTGGCTGGATTTGGTTTGGACTTGTGTGGTTTGGTGTTGGGAAGGTTTTCCAGTGGTTTGGCAAAAATCGATCCAGATTTGGCTGATTTTGGGGTGATTTTGCGTGTTTGCGGGGGGCGCGTGTTTGCCGCAAAAGTCGTACCCCTTCCACTGGATGGATTTGTGTAATTCTTGCTGAGATTCTTCATAATCGCTGGAACTAATGTCCCAGTGAGTTTCAAGAGGATCGAAGTAGGGGAAGTGCGAAAAAAGCACTTTTTGAGTGATGGCCTGAATCGCCATGTTATCCAATGGGCGTTTTTGGGGTGGTGGAGAAGTGGTTTTAAGGGTGTTCCACTTGCTCCAGAGGAACGGGGCTGCTGTGAGTGGTAGGGAGGGGGAATTCATGGGTGTGCAGGAAGATTGGGAGGAATCGATCGATGGGAAGGGTGTTTTTCGTGAAAGTCGAGGAAGGAAGGAGCTGCCATAGGAGCCCATGTTAAATGTGAGTGTTTACATGTTTTTGGGGTTCGATTGCAGGGTGTTCCAGGTGGTTCCAAGTGGATGTAGTTAGCTGGGATCAGAGGTGGGAAAGTCTAATTTTGTTTGCAAGTGTTTTGAAGAAAATTCATGGAGGGGAAGGGGTGTTTTGGGCCTAGTTTGAAAGTGCATTTTGGACGCGACTTTAGGCCTTATGCGAGGTCGCGGTAATGCACGTTTTTGGGGTGGTATGTTGGGGTGTTCTAGGTTTTTGGGAAGGAGTTTAGGGGTGTGGGAGCAATGTTGGGAATGTCTAGTTTCTGGGAAAAATAGCAGTTTGGTTGTAGGTGGAGGGGAAAGGGTACTTTTGGCCTGTTTTGTAAGTGTACTTTCGTGCCATTGGCTAACATTGGCTGGCCCAGAGGTCGCGGTAATGCGGTTGTTTGGGAGGGTATTTTGGGGTGTTCCCTATTTTTGGGAATGTGTTTAAGGGGTTGGGAGGTATGTTGGGAATGTCTAGTTATTGAGAAAAATAGTAGTTTGCTCGTAGGTTGAGGGGAAATGCGAATTTGGGCCTGTTTTCAAGGTGCACTTTCGTGCCATTGGCTAACATTGCCGGTACTGCGTTATTGCAGATGAAAGCCACAAGAGGGCGACTTATATGTGGATTCCAGGGTTTAGGGCTCAGGGCAAGTGTGTGGGAATTGGGATAAGGGTGGAAGGGTTGTTGTGAGTGTTTAGGGGTGAGAGTGAGGGTGGAAGGCTTGTGTTTTAGGGCTGGGGATTAGGGCTTAGGGCCAGGCTTTAGGGTTCGGGGCTCCCTGCTAGGGCTTAGGGCTGCGGGCTAGGGCTGCAGGCTCGGGGATTAGGGCTTAGGGCCAGGCTTTAGGGTTCGGGACTGGGTTTCAGGGTTTAGGGCAGGGAAGGAGGGTAGTTTGTAGGACTGGAGACTAGGGTTTAGGGTTCGTGTGTAAGACTAGGCTTTAGGGTTTAGGGCTGGGATGTTAGGGCTTAGAGCTGGGACGTAGGGCTTAGGGCTCAGGACGGGTCTTTAGGGCTCCGGACTAGGGTTTGGGGCTTGGGAATAGGGTTTAAGGCTGGGGACTAGGGTATGAGGGTAGGGTTGAGGCTTGTTTCTAGGGTTTAGGGGAGTGTGCGTCGTTGCGGTTAGGTGTTTAGGGTTCAGAGGAGTGTGTAGGGTTAGGAGGTAGGGTTGGGGAGGTGTCTAGGGTTAGGAGGTAGGGTTGGGAAGGTGTCTAGGGCTTAGGGTTGGAATTGCTAGGGTTTCCCCGAGTCTAGGGCTCAGGGCTCGATTCAGTTTCGCCAATATTGGTGTTTTGGAAGGGTTTGTGTTGGTCTGGCTGGGTTGGGGTTGGTCCGATTTGGCTGGATTTGGTTTGGACTTGTGTGGTTTGGTGTTGGGAAGGTTTTCCAGTGGTTTGGCAAAAATCGATCCAGATTTGGCTGATTTTGGGGTGATTTTGCGTGTTTGCGGGGGGCGCGTGTTTGCCGCAAAAGTCGTACCCCTTCCACTGGATGGATTTGTGTAATTCTTGCTGAGATTCTTCATAATCGCTGGAACTAATGTCCCAGTGAGTTTCAAGAGGATCGAAGTAGGGGAAGTGCGAAAAAAGCACTTTTTGAGTGATGGCCTGAATCGCCATGTTATCCAATGGGCGTTTTTGGGGTGGTGGAGAAGTGGTTTTAAGGGTGTTCCACTTGCTCCAGAGGAACGGGGCTGCTGTGAGTGGTAGGGAGGGGGAATTCATGGGTGTGCAGGAAGATTGGGAGGAATCGATCGATGGGAAGGGTGTTTTTCGTGAAAGTCGAGGAAGGAAGGAGCTGCCATAGGAGCCCATGTTAAATGTGAGTGTTTACATGTTTTTGGGGTTCGATTGCAGGGTGTTCCAGGTGGTTCCAAGTGGATGTAGTTAGCTGGGATCAGAGGTGGGAAAGTCTAATTTTGTTTGCAAGTGTTTTGAAGAAAATTCATGGAGGGGAAGGGGTGTTTTGGGCCTAGTTTGAAAGTGCATTTTGGACGCGACTTTAGGCCTTATGCGAGGTCGCGGTAATGCACGTTTTTGGGGTGGTATGTTGGGGTGTTCTAGGTTTTTGGGAAGGAGTTTAGGGGTGTGGGAGCAATGTTGGGAATGTCTAGTTTCTGGGAAAAATAGCAGTTTGGTTGTAGGTGGAGGGGAAAGGGTACTTTTGGCCTGTTTTGTAAGTGTACTTTCGTGCCATTGGCTAACATTGGCTGGCCCAGAGGTCGCGGTAATGCGGTTGTTTGGGAGGGTATTTTGGGGTGTTCCCTATTTTTGGGAATGTGTTTAAGGGGTTGGGAGGTATGTTGGGAATGTCTAGTTATTGAGAAAAATAGTAGTTTGCTCGTAGGTTGAGGGGAAATGCGAATTTGGGCCTGTTTTCAAGGTGCACTTTCGTGCCATTGGCTAACATTGCCGGTATGCGTTATTGCAGATGAAAGCCACAAGAGGGCGACTTATATGTGGATTCCAGGGTTTAGGGCTCAGGGCAAGTGTGTGGGAATTGGGATAAGGGTGGAAGGGTTGTTGTGAGTGTTTAGGGGTGAGAGTGAGGGTGGAAGGCTTGTGTTTTAGGGCTGGGGATTAGGGCTTAGGGCCAGGCTTTAGGGTTCGGGGCTCCCTGCTAGGGCTTAGGGCTGCGGGCTAGGGCTGCAGGCTCGGGGATTAGGGCTTAGGGCCAGGCTTTAGGGTTCGGGACTGGGTTTCAGGGTTTAGGGCAGGGAAGGAGGGTAGTTTGTAGGACTGGAGACTAGGGTTTAGGGTTCGTGTGTAAGACTAGGCTTTAGGGTTTAGGGCTGGGATGTTAGGGCTTAGAGCTGGGACGTAGGGCTTAGGGCTCAGGACGGGTCTTTAGGGCTCCGGACTAGGGTTTGGGGCTTGGGAATAGGGTTTAAGGCTGGGGACTAGGGTATGAGGGTAGGGTTGAGGCTTGTTTCTAGGGTTTAGGGGAGTGTGCGTCGTTGCGGTTAGGTGTTTAGGGTTCAGAGGAGTGTGTAGGGTTAGGAGGTAGGGTTGGGGAGGTGTCTAGGGTTAGGAGGTAGGGTTGGGAAGGTGTCTAGGGCTTAGGGTTGGAATTGCTAGGGTTTCCCCGAGTCTAGGGCTCAGGGCTCGATTCAGTTTCGCCAATATTGGTGTTTTGGAAGGGTTTGTGTTGGTCTGGCTGGGTTGGGGTTGGTCCGATTTGGCTGGATTTGGTTTGGACTTGTGTGGTTTGGTGTTGGGAAGGTTTTCCAGTGGTTTGGCAAAAATCGATCCAGATTTGGCTGATTTTGGGGTGATTTTGCGTGTTTGCGGGGGGCGCGTGTTTGCCGCAAAAGTCGTACCCCTTCCACTGGATGGATTTGTGTAATTCTTGCTGAGATTCTTCATAATCGCTGGAACTAATGTCCCAGTGAGTTTCAAGAGGATCGAAGTAGGGGAAGTGCGAAAAAAGCACTTTTTGAGTGATGGCCTGAATCGCCATGTTATCCAATGGGCGTTTTTGGGGTGGTGGAGAAGTGGTTTTAAGGGTGTTCCACTTGCTCCAGAGGAACGGGGCTGCTGTGAGTGGTAGGGAGGGGGAATTCATGGGTGTGCAGGAAGATTGGGAGGAATCGATCGATGGGAAGGGTGTTTTTCGTGAAAGTCGAGGAAGGAAGGAGCTGCCATAGGAGCCCATGTTAAATGTGAGTGTTTACATGTTTTTGGGGTTCGATTGCAGGGTGTTCCAGGTGGTTCCAAGTGGATGTAGTTAGCTGGGATCAGAGGTGGGAAAGTCTAATTTTGTTTGCAAGTGTTTTGAAGAAAATTCATGGAGGGGAAGGGGTGTTTTGGGCCTAGTTTGAAAGTGCATTTTGGACGCGACTTTAGGCCTTATGCGAGGTCGCGGTAATGCACGTTTTTGGGGTGGTATGTTGGGGTGTTCTAGGTTTTTGGGAAGGAGTTTAGGGGTGTGGGAGCAATGTTGGGAATGTCTAGTTTCTGGGAAAAATAGCAGTTTGGTTGTAGGTGGAGGGGAAAGGGTACTTTTGGCCTGTTTTGTAAGTGTACTTTCGTGCCATTGGCTAACATTGGCTGGCCCAGAGGTCGCGGTAATGCGGTTGTTTGGGAGGGTATTTTGGGGTGTTCCCTATTTTTGGGAATGTGTTTAAGGGGTTGGGAGGTATGTTGGGAATGTCTAGTTATTGAGAAAAATAGTAGTTTGCTCGTAGGTTGAGGGGAAATGCGAATTTGGGCCTGTTTTCAAGGTGCACTTTCGTGCCATTGGCTAACATTGCCGGTACTGCGTTATTGCAGATGAAAGCCACAAGAGGGCGACTTATATGTGGATTCCAGGGTTTAGGGCTCAGGGCAAGTGTGTGGGAATTGGGATAAGGGTGGAAGGGTTGTTGTGAGTGTTTAGGGGTGAGAGTGAGGGTGGAAGGCTTGTGTTTTAGGGCTGGGGATTAGGGCTTAGGGCCAGGCTTTAGGGTTCGGGGCTCCCTGCTAGGGCTTAGGGCTGCGGGCTAGGGCTGCAGGCTCGGGGATTAGGGCTTAGGGCCAGGCTTTAGGGTTCGGGACTGGGTTTCAGGGTTTAGGGCAGGGAAGGAGGGTAGTTTGTAGGACTGGAGACTAGGGTTTAGGGTTCGTGTGTAAGACTAGGCTTTAGGGTTTAGGGCTGGGATGTTAGGGCTTAGAGCTGGGACGTAGGGCTTAGGGCTCAGGACGGGTCTTTAGGGCTCCGGACTAGGGTTTGGGGCTTGGGAATAGGGTTTAAGGCTGGGGACTAGGGTATGAGGGTAGGGTTGAGGCTTGTTTCTAGGGTTTAGGGGAGTGTGCGTCGTTGCGGTTAGGTGTTTAGGGTTCAGAGGAGTGTGTAGGGTTAGGAGGTAGGGTTGGGGAGGTGTCTAGGGTTAGGAGGTAGGGTTGGGAAGGTGTCTAGGGCTTAGGGTTGGAATTGCTAGGGTTTCCCCGAGTCTAGGGCTCAGGGCTCGATTCAGTTTCGCCAATATTGGTGTTTTGGAAGGGTTTGTGTTGGTCTGGCTGGGTTGGGGTTGGTCCGATTTGGCTGGATTTGGTTTGGACTTGTGTGGTTTGGTGTTGGGAAGGTTTTCCAGTGGTTTGGCAAAAATCGATCCAGATTTGGCTGATTTTGGGGTGATTTTGCGTGTTTGCGGGGGGCGCGTGTTTGCCGCAAAAGTCGTACCCCTTCCACTGGATGGATTTGTGTAATTCTTGCTGAGATTCTTCATAATCGCTGGAACTAATGTCCCAGTGAGTTTCAAGAGGATCGAAGTAGGGGAAGTGCGAAAAAAGCACTTTTTGAGTGATGGCCTGAATCGCCATGTTATCCAATGGGCGTTTTTGGGGTGGTGGAGAAGTGGTTTTAAGGGTGTTCCACTTGCTCCAGAGGAACGGGGCTGCTGTGAGTGGTAGGGAGGGGGAATTCATGGGTGTGCAGGAAGATTGGGAGGAATCGATCGATGGGAAGGGTGTTTTTCGTGAAAGTCGAGGAAGGAAGGAGCTGCCATAGGAGCCCATGTTAAATGTGAGTGTTTACATGTTTTTGGGGTTCGATTGCAGGGTGTTCCAGGTGGTTCCAAGTGGATGTAGTTAGCTGGGATCAGAGGTGGGAAAGTCTAATTTTGTTTGCAAGTGTTTTGAAGAAAATTCATGGAGGGGAAGGGGTGTTTTGGGCCTAGTTTGAAAGTGCATTTTGGACGCGACTTTAGGCCTTATGCGAGGTCGCGGTAATGCACGTTTTTGGGGTGGTATGTTGGGGTGTTCTAGGTTTTTGGGAAGGAGTTTAGGGGTGTGGGAGCAATGTTGGGAATGTCTAGTTTCTGGGAAAAATAGCAGTTTGGTTGTAGGTGGAGGGGAAAGGGTACTTTTGGCCTGTTTTGTAAGTGTACTTTCGTGCCATTGGCTAACATTGGCTGGCCCAGAGGTCGCGGTAATGCGGTTGTTTGGGAGGGTATTTTGGGGTGTTCCCTATTTTTGGGAATGTGTTTAAGGGGTTGGGAGGTATGTTGGGAATGTCTAGTTATTGAGAAAAATAGTAGTTTGCTCGTAGGTTGAGGGGAAATGCGAATTTGGGCCTGTTTTCAAGGTGCACTTTCGTGCCATTGGCTAACATTGCCGGTACTGCGTTATTGCAGATGAAAGCCACAAGAGGGCGACTTATATGTGGATTCCAGGGTTTAGGGCTCAGGGCAAGTGTGTGGGAATTGGGATAAGGGTGGAAGGGTTGTTGTGAGTGTTTAGGGGTGAGAGTGAGGGTGGAAGGCTTGTGTTTTAGGGCTGGGGATTAGGGCTTAGGGCCAGGCTTTAGGGTTCGGGGCTCCCTGCTAGGGCTTAGGGCTGCGGGCTAGGGCTGCAGGCTCGGGGATTAGGGCTTAGGGCCAGGCTTTAGGGTTCGGGACTGGGTTTCAGGGTTTAGGGCAGGGAAGGAGGGTAGTTTGTAGGACTGGAGACTAGGGTTTAGGGTTCGTGTGTAAGACTAGGCTTTAGGGTTTAGGGCTGGGATGTTAGGGCTTAGAGCTGGGACGTAGGGCTTAGGGCTCAGGACGGGTCTTTAGGGCTCCGGACTAGGGTTTGGGGCTTGGGAATAGGGTTTAAGGCTGGGGACTAGGGTATGAGGGTAGGGTTGAGGCTTGTTTCTAGGGTTTAGGGGAGTGTGCGTCGTTGCGGTTAGGTGTTTAGGGTTCAGAGGAGTGTGTAGGGTTAGGAGGTAGGGTTGGGGAGGTGTCTAGGGTTAGGAGGTAGGGTTGGGAAGGTGTCTAGGGCTTAGGGTTGGAATTGCTAGGGTTTCCCCGAGTCTAGGGCTCAGGGCTCGATTCAGTTTCGCCAATATTGGTGTTTTGGAAGGGTTTGTGTTGGTCTGGCTGGGTTGGGGTTGGTCCGATTTGGCTGGATTTGGTTTGGACTTGTGTGGTTTGGTGTTGGGAAGGTTTTCCAGTGGTTTGGCAAAAATCGATCCAGATTTGGCTGATTTTGGGGTGATTTTGCGTGTTTGCGGGGGGCGCGTGTTTGCCGCAAAAGTCGTACCCCTTCCACTGGATGGATTTGTGTAATTCTTGCTGAGATTCTTCATAATCGCTGGAACTAATGTCCCAGTGAGTTTCAAGAGGATCGAAGTAGGGGAAGTGCGAAAAAAGCACTTTTTGAGTGATGGCCTGAATCGCCATGTTATCCAATGGGCGTTTTTGGGGTGGTGGAGAAGTGGTTTTAAGGGTGTTCCACTTGCTCCAGAGGAACGGGGCTGCTGTGAGTGGTAGGGAGGGGGAATTCATGGGTGTGCAGGAAGATTGGGAGGAATCGATCGATGGGAAGGGTGTTTTTCGTGAAAGTCGAGGAAGGAAGGAGCTGCCATAGGAGCCCATGTTAAATGTGAGTGTTTACATGTTTTTGGGGTTCGATTGCAGGGTGTTCCAGGTGGTTCCAAGTGGATGTAGTTAGCTGGGATCAGAGGTGGGAAAGTCTAATTTTGTTTGCAAGTGTTTTGAAGAAAATTCATGGAGGGGAAGGGGTGTTTTGGGCCTAGTTTGAAAGTGCATTTTGGACGCGACTTTAGGCCTTATGCGAGGTCGCGGTAATGCACGTTTTTGGGGTGGTATGTTGGGGTGTTCTAGGTTTTTGGGAAGGAGTTTAGGGGTGTGGGAGCAATGTTGGGAATGTCTAGTTTCTGGGAAAAATAGCAGTTTGGTTGTAGGTGGAGGGGAAAGGGTACTTTTGGCCTGTTTTGTAAGTGTACTTTCGTGCCATTGGCTAACATTGGCTGGCCCAGAGGTCGCGGTAATGCGGTTGTTTGGGAGGGTATTTTGGGGTGTTCCCTATTTTTGGGAATGTGTTTAAGGGGTTGGGAGGTATGTTGGGAATGTCTAGTTATTGAGAAAAATAGTAGTTTGCTCGTAGGTTGAGGGGAAATGCGAATTTGGGCCTGTTTTCAAGGTGCACTTTCGTGCCATTGGCTAACATTGCCGGTACTGCGTTATTGCAGATGAAAGCCACAAGAGGGCGACTTATATGTGGATTCCAGGGTTTAGGGCTCAGGGCAAGTGTGTGGGAATTGGGATAAGGGTGGAAGGGTTGTTGTGAGTGTTTAGGGGTGAGAGTGAGGGTGGAAGGCTTGTGTTTTAGGGCTGGGGATTAGGGCTTAGGGCCAGGCTTTAGGGTTCGGGGCTCCCTGCTAGGGCTTAGGGCTGCGGGCTAGGGCTGCAGGCTCGGGGATTAGGGCTTAGGGCCAGGCTTTAGGGTTCGGGACTGGGTTTCAGGGTTTAGGGCAGGGAAGGAGGGTAGTTTGTAGGACTGGAGACTAGGGTTTAGGGTTCGTGTGTAAGACTAGGCTTTAGGGTTTAGGGCTGGGATGTTAGGGCTTAGAGCTGGGACGTAGGGCTTAGGGCTCAGGACGGGTCTTTAGGGCTCCGGACTAGGGTTTGGGGCTTGGGAATAGGGTTTAAGGCTGGGGACTAGGGTATGAGGGTAGGGTTGAGGCTTGTTTCTAGGGTTTAGGGGAGTGTGCGTCGTTGCGGTTAGGTGTTTAGGGTTCAGAGGAGTGTGTAGGGTTAGGAGGTAGGGTTGGGGAGGTGTCTAGGGTTAGGAGGTAGGGTTGGGAAGGTGTCTAGGGCTTAGGGTTGGAATTGCTAGGGTTTCCCCGAGTCTAGGGCTCAGGGCTCGATTCAGTTTCGCCAATATTGGTGTTTTGGAAGGGTTTGTGTTGGTCTGGCTGGGTTGGGGTTGGTCCGATTTGGCTGGATTTGGTTTGGACTTGTGTGGTTTGGTGTTGGGAAGGTTTTCCAGTGGTTTGGCAAAAATCGATCCAGATTTGGCTGATTTTGGGGTGATTTTGCGTGTTTGCGGGGGGCGCGTGTTTGCCGCAAAAGTCGTACCCCTTCCACTGGATGGATTTGTGTAATTCTTGCTGAGATTCTTCATAATCGCTGGAACTAATGTCCCAGTGAGTTTCAAGAGGATCGAAGTAGGGGAAGTGCGAAAAAAGCACTTTTTGAGTGATGGCCTGAATCGCCATGTTATCCAATGGGCGTTTTTGGGGTGGTGGAGAAGTGGTTTTAAGGGTGTTCCACTTGCTCCAGAGGAACGGGGCTGCTGTGAGTGGTAGGGAGGGGGAATTCATGGGTGTGCAGGAAGATTGGGAGGAATCGATCGATGGGAAGGGTGTTTTTCGTGAAAGTCGAGGAAGGAAGGAGCTGCCATAGGAGCCCATGTTAAATGTGAGTGTTTACATGTTTTTGGGGTTCGATTGCAGGGTGTTCCAGGTGGTTCCAAGTGGATGTAGTTAGCTGGGATCAGAGGTGGGAAAGTCTAATTTTGTTTGCAAGTGTTTTGAAGAAAATTCATGGAGGGGAAGGGGTGTTTTGGGCCTAGTTTGAAAGTGCATTTTGGACGCGACTTTAGGCCTTATGCGAGGTCGCGGTAATGCACGTTTTTGGGGTGGTATGTTGGGGTGTTCTAGGTTTTTGGGAAGGAGTTTAGGGGTGTGGGAGCAATGTTGGGAATGTCTAGTTTCTGGGAAAAATAGCAGTTTGGTTGTAGGTGGAGGGGAAAGGGTACTTTTGGCCTGTTTTGTAAGTGTACTTTCGTGCCATTGGCTAACATTGGCTGGCCCAGAGGTCGCGGTAATGCGGTTGTTTGGGAGGGTATTTTGGGGTGTTCCCTATTTTTGGGAATGTGTTTAAGGGGTTGGGAGGTATGTTGGGAATGTCTAGTTATTGAGAAAAATAGTAGTTTGCTCGTAGGTTGAGGGGAAATGCGAATTTGGGCCTGTTTTCAAGGTGCACTTTCGTGCCATTGGCTAACATTGCCGGTACTGCGTTATTGCAGATGAAAGCCACAAGAGGGCGACTTATATGTGGATTCCAGGGTTTAGGGCTCAGGGCAAGTGTGTGGGAATTGGGATAAGGGTGGAAGGGTTGTTGTGAGTGTTTAGGGGTGAGAGTGAGGGTGGAAGGCTTGTGTTTTAGGGCTGGGGATTAGGGCTTAGGGCCAGGCTTTAGGGTTCGGGGCTCCCTGCTAGGGCTTAGGGCTGCGGGCTAGGGCTGCAGGCTCGGGGATTAGGGCTTAGGGCCAGGCTTTAGGGTTCGGGACTGGGTTTCAGGGTTTAGGGCAGGGAAGGAGGGTAGTTTGTAGGACTGGAGACTAGGGTTTAGGGTTCGTGTGTAAGACTAGGCTTTAGGGTTTAGGGCTGGGATGTTAGGGCTTAGAGCTGGGACGTAGGGCTTAGGGCTCAGGACGGGTCTTTAGGGCTCCGGACTAGGGTTTGGGGCTTGGGAATAGGGTTTAAGGCTGGGGACTAGGGTATGAGGGTAGGGTTGAGGCTTGTTTCTAGGGTTTAGGGGAGTGTGCGTCGTTGCGGTTAGGTGTTTAGGGTTCAGAGGAGTGTGTAGGGTTAGGAGGTAGGGTTGGGGAGGTGTCTAGGGTTAGGAGGTAGGGTTGGGAAGGTGTCTAGGGCTTAGGGTTGGAATTGCTAGGGTTTCCCCGAGTCTAGGGCTCAGGGCTCGATTCAGTTTCGCCAATATTGGTGTTTTGGAAGGGTTTGTGTTGGTCTGGCTGGGTTGGGGTTGGTCCGATTTGGCTGGATTTGGTTTGGACTTGTGTGGTTTGGTGTTGGGAAGGTTTTCCAGTGGTTTGGCAAAAATCGATCCAGATTTGGCTGATTTTGGGGTGATTTTGCGTGTTTGCGGGGGGCGCGTGTTTGCCGCAAAAGTCGTACCCCTTCCACTGGATGGATTTGTGTAATTCTTGCTGAGATTCTTCATAATCGCTGGAACTAATGTCCCAGTGAGTTTCAAGAGGATCGAAGTAGGGGAAGTGCGAAAAAAGCACTTTTTGAGTGATGGCCTGAATCGCCATGTTATCCAATGGGCGTTTTTGGGGTGGTGGAGAAGTGGTTTTAAGGGTGTTCCACTTGCTCCAGAGGAACGGGGCTGCTGTGAGTGGTAGGGAGGGGGAATTCATGGGTGTGCAGGAAGATTGGGAGGAATCGATCGATGGGAAGGGTGTTTTTCGTGAAAGTCGAGGAAGGAAGGAGCTGCCATAGGAGCCCATGTTAAATGTGAGTGTTTACATGTTTTTGGGGTTCGATTGCAGGGTGTTCCAGGTGGTTCCAAGTGGATGTAGTTAGCTGGGATCAGAGGTGGGAAAGTCTAATTTTGTTTGCAAGTGTTTTGAAGAAAATTCATGGAGGGGAAGGGGTGTTTTGGGCCTAGTTTGAAAGTGCATTTTGGACGCGACTTTAGGCCTTATGCGAGGTCGCGGTAATGCACGTTTTTGGGGTGGTATGTTGGGGTGTTCTAGGTTTTTGGGAAGGAGTTTAGGGGTGTGGGAGCAATGTTGGGAATGTCTAGTTTCTGGGAAAAATAGCAGTTTGGTTGTAGGTGGAGGGGAAAGGGTACTTTTGGCCTGTTTTGTAAGTGTACTTTCGTGCCATTGGCTAACATTGGCTGGCCCAGAGGTCGCGGTAATGCGGTTGTTTGGGAGGGTATTTTGGGGTGTTCCCTATTTTTGGGAATGTGTTTAAGGGGTTGGGAGGTATGTTGGGAATGTCTAGTTATTGAGAAAAATAGTAGTTTGCTCGTAGGTTGAGGGGAAATGCGAATTTGGGCCTGTTTTCAAGGTGCACTTTCGTGCCATTGGCTAACATTGCCGGTACTGCGTTATTGCAGATGAAAGCCACAAGAGGGCGACTTATATGTGGATTCCAGGGTTTAGGGCTCAGGGCAAGTGTGTGGGAATTGGGATAAGGGTGGAAGGGTTGTTGTGAGTGTTTAGGGGTGAGAGTGAGGGTGGAAGGCTTGTGTTTTAGGGCTGGGGATTAGGGCTTAGGGCCAGGCTTTAGGGTTCGGGGCTCCCTGCTAGGGCTTAGGGCTGCGGGCTAGGGCTGCAGGCTCGGGGATTAGGGCTTAGGGCCAGGCTTTAGGGTTCGGGACTGGGTTTCAGGGTTTAGGGCAGGGAAGGAGGGTAGTTTGTAGGACTGGAGACTAGGGTTTAGGGTTCGTGTGTAAGACTAGGCTTTAGGGTTTAGGGCTGGGATGTTAGGGCTTAGAGCTGGGACGTAGGGCTTAGGGCTCAGGACGGGTCTTTAGGGCTCCGGACTAGGGTTTGGGGCTTGGGAATAGGGTTTAAGGCTGGGGACTAGGGTATGAGGGTAGGGTTGAGGCTTGTTTCTAGGGTTTAGGGGAGTGTGCGTCGTTGCGGTTAGGTGTTTAGGGTTCAGAGGAGTGTGTAGGGTTAGGAGGTAGGGTTGGGGAGGTGTCTAGGGTTAGGAGGTAGGGTTGGGAAGGTGTCTAGGGCTTAGGGTTGGAATTGCTAGGGTTTCCCCGAGTCTAGGGCTCAGGGCTCGATTCAGTTTCGCCAATATTGGTGTTTTGGAAGGGTTTGTGTTGGTCTGGCTGGGTTGGGGTTGGTCCGATTTGGCTGGATTTGGTTTGGACTTGTGTGGTTTGGTGTTGGGAAGGTTTTCCAGTGGTTTGGCAAAAATCGATCCAGATTTGGCTGATTTTGGGGTGATTTTGCGTGTTTGCGGGGGGCGCGTGTTTGCCGCAAAAGTCGTACCCCTTCCACTGGATGGATTTGTGTAATTCTTGCTGAGATTCTTCATAATCGCTGGAACTAATGTCCCAGTGAGTTTCAAGAGGATCGAAGTAGGGGAAGTGCGAAAAAAGCACTTTTTGAGTGATGGCCTGAATCGCCATGTTATCCAATGGGCGTTTTTGGGGTGGTGGAGAAGTGGTTTTAAGGGTGTTCCACTTGCTCCAGAGGAACGGGGCTGCTGTGAGTGGTAGGGAGGGGGAATTCATGGGTGTGCAGGAAGATTGGGAGGAATCGATCGATGGGAAGGGTGTTTTTCGTGAAAGTCGAGGAAGGAAGGAGCTGCCATAGGAGCCCATGTTAAATGTGAGTGTTTACATGTTTTTGGGGTTCGATTGCAGGGTGTTCCAGGTGGTTCCAAGTGGATGTAGTTAGCTGGGATCAGAGGTGGGAAAGTCTAATTTTGTTTGCAAGTGTTTTGAAGAAAATTCATGGAGGGGAAGGGGTGTTTTGGGCCTAGTTTGAAAGTGCATTTTGGACGCGACTTTAGGCCTTATGCGAGGTCGCGGTAATGCACGTTTTTGGGGTGGTATGTTGGGGTGTTCTAGGTTTTTGGGAAGGAGTTTAGGGGTGTGGGAGCAATGTTGGGAATGTCTAGTTTCTGGGAAAAATAGCAGTTTGGTTGTAGGTGGAGGGGAAAGGGTACTTTTGGCCTGTTTTGTAAGTGTACTTTCGTGCCATTGGCTAACATTGGCTGGCCCAGAGGTCGCGGTAATGCGGTTGTTTGGGAGGGTATTTTGGGGTGTTCCCTATTTTTGGGAATGTGTTTAAGGGGTTGGGAGGTATGTTGGGAATGTCTAGTTATTGAGAAAAATAGTAGTTTGCTCGTAGGTTGAGGGGAAATGCGAATTTGGGCCTGTTTTCAAGGTGCACTTTCGTGCCATTGGCTAACATTGCCGGTACTGCGTTATTGCAGATGAAAGCCACAAGAGGGCGACTTATATGTGGATTCCAGGGTTTAGGGCTCAGGGCAAGTGTGTGGGAATTGGGATAAGGGTGGAAGGGTTGTTGTGAGTGTTTAGGGGTGAGAGTGAGGGTGGAAGGCTTGTGTTTTAGGGCTGGGGATTAGGGCTTAGGGCCAGGCTTTAGGGTTCGGGGCTCCCTGCTAGGGCTTAGGGCTGCGGGCTAGGGCTGCAGGCTCGGGGATTAGGGCTTAGGGCCAGGCTTTAGGGTTCGGGACTGGGTTTCAGGGTTTAGGGCAGGGAAGGAGGGTAGTTTGTAGGACTGGAGACTAGGGTTTAGGGTTCGTGTGTAAGACTAGGCTTTAGGGTTTAGGGCTGGGATGTTAGGGCTTAGAGCTGGGACGTAGGGCTTAGGGCTCAGGACGGGTCTTTAGGGCTCCGGACTAGGGTTTGGGGCTTGGGAATAGGGTTTAAGGCTGGGGACTAGGGTATGAGGGTAGGGTTGAGGCTTGTTTCTAGGGTTTAGGGGAGTGTGCGTCGTTGCGGTTAGGTGTTTAGGGTTCAGAGGAGTGTGTAGGGTTAGGAGGTAGGGTTGGGGAGGTGTCTAGGGTTAGGAGGTAGGGTTGGGAAGGTGTCTAGGGCTTAGGGTTGGAATTGCTAGGGTTTCCCCGAGTCTAGGGCTCAGGGCTCGATTCAGTTTCGCCAATATTGGTGTTTTGGAAGGGTTTGTGTTGGTCTGGCTGGGTTGGGGTTGGTCCGATTTGGCTGGATTTGGTTTGGACTTGTGTGGTTTGGTGTTGGGAAGGTTTTCCAGTGGTTTGGCAAAAATCGATCCAGATTTGGCTGATTTTGGGGTGATTTTGCGTGTTTGCGGGGGGCGCGTGTTTGCCGCAAAAGTCGTACCCCTTCCACTGGATGGATTTGTGTAATTCTTGCTGAGATTCTTCATAATCGCTGGAACTAATGTCCCAGTGAGTTTCAAGAGGATCGAAGTAGGGGAAGTGCGAAAAAAGCACTTTTTGAGTGATGGCCTGAATCGCCATGTTATCCAATGGGCGTTTTTGGGGTGGTGGAGAAGTGGTTTTAAGGGTGTTCCACTTGCTCCAGAGGAACGGGGCTGCTGTGAGTGGTAGGGAGGGGGAATTCATGGGTGTGCAGGAAGATTGGGAGGAATCGATCGATGGGAAGGGTGTTTTTCGTGAAAGTCGAGGAAGGAAGGAGCTGCCATAGGAGCCCATGTTAAATGTGAGTGTTTACATGTTTTTGGGGTTCGATTGCAGGGTGTTCCAGGTGGTTCCAAGTGGATGTAGTTAGCTGGGATCAGAGGTGGGAAAGTCTAATTTTGTTTGCAAGTGTTTTGAAGAAAATTCATGGAGGGGAAGGGGTGTTTTGGGCCTAGTTTGAAAGTGCATTTTGGACGCGACTTTAGGCCTTATGCGAGGTCGCGGTAATGCACGTTTTTGGGGTGGTATGTTGGGGTGTTCTAGGTTTTTGGGAAGGAGTTTAGGGGTGTGGGAGCAATGTTGGGAATGTCTAGTTTCTGGGAAAAATAGCAGTTTGGTTGTAGGTGGAGGGGAAAGGGTACTTTTGGCCTGTTTTGTAAGTGTACTTTCGTGCCATTGGCTAACATTGGCTGGCCCAGAGGTCGCGGTAATGCGGTTGTTTGGGAGGGTATTTTGGGGTGTTCCCTATTTTTGGGAATGTGTTTAAGGGGTTGGGAGGTATGTTGGGAATGTCTAGTTATTGAGAAAAATAGTAGTTTGCTCGTAGGTTGAGGGGAAATGCGAATTTGGGCCTGTTTTCAAGGTGCACTTTCGTGCCATTGGCTAACATTGCCGGTACTGCGTTATTGCAGATGAAAGCCACAAGAGGGCGACTTATATGTGGATTCCAGGGTTTAGGGCTCAGGGCAAGTGTGTGGGAATTGGGATAAGGGTGGAAGGGTTGTTGTGAGTGTTTAGGGGTGAGAGTGAGGGTGGAAGGCTTGTGTTTTAGGGCTGGGGATTAGGGCTTAGGGCCAGGCTTTAGGGTTCGGGGCTCCCTGCTAGGGCTTAGGGCTGCGGGCTAGGGCTGCAGGCTCGGGGATTAGGGCTTAGGGCCAGGCTTTAGGGTTCGGGACTGGGTTTCAGGGTTTAGGGCAGGGAAGGAGGGTAGTTTGTAGGACTGGAGACTAGGGTTTAGGGTTCGTGTGTAAGACTAGGCTTTAGGGTTTAGGGCTGGGATGTTAGGGCTTAGAGCTGGGACGTAGGGCTTAGGGCTCAGGACGGGTCTTTAGGGCTCCGGACTAGGGTTTGGGGCTTGGGAATAGGGTTTAAGGCTGGGGACTAGGGTATGAGGGTAGGGTTGAGGCTTGTTTCTAGGGTTTAGGGGAGTGTGCGTCGTTGCGGTTAGGTGTTTAGGGTTCAGAGGAGTGTGTAGGGTTAGGAGGTAGGGTTGGGGAGGTGTCTAGGGTTAGGAGGTAGGGTTGGGAAGGTGTCTAGGGCTTAGGGTTGGAATTGCTAGGGTTTCCCCGAGTCTAGGGCTCAGGGCTCGATTCAGTTTCGCCAATATTGGTGTTTTGGAAGGGTTTGTGTTGGTCTGGCTGGGTTGGGGTTGGTCCGATTTGGCTGGATTTGGTTTGGACTTGTGTGGTTTGGTGTTGGGAAGGTTTTCCAGTGGTTTGGCAAAAATCGATCCAGATTTGGCTGATTTTGGGGTGATTTTGCGTGTTTGCGGGGGGCGCGTGTTTGCCGCAAAAGTCGTACCCCTTCCACTGGATGGATTTGTGTAATTCTTGCTGAGATTCTTCATAATCGCTGGAACTAATGTCCCAGTGAGTTTCAAGAGGATCGAAGTAGGGGAAGTGCGAAAAAAGCACTTTTTGAGTGATGGCCTGAATCGCCATGTTATCCAATGGGCGTTTTTGGGGTGGTGGAGAAGTGGTTTTAAGGGTGTTCCACTTGCTCCAGAGGAACGGGGCTGCTGTGAGTGGTAGGGAGGGGGAATTCATGGGTGTGCAGGAAGATTGGGAGGAATCGATCGATGGGAAGGGTGTTTTTCGTGAAAGTCGAGGAAGGAAGGACTGCCATAGGAGCCCATGTTAAATGTGAGTGTTTACATGTTTTTGGGGTTCGATTGCAGGGTGTTCCAGGTGGTTCCAAGTGGATGTAGTTAGCTGGGATCAGAGGTGGGAAAGTCTAATTTTGTTTGCAAGTGTTTTGAAGAAAATTCATGGAGGGGAAGGGGTGTTTTGGGCCTAGTTTGAAAGTGCATTTTGGACGCGACTTTAGGCCTTATGCGAGGTCGCGGTAATGCACGTTTTTGGGGTGGTATGTTGGGGTGTTCTAGGTTTTTGGGAAGGAGTTTAGGGGTGTGGGAGCAATGTTGGGAATGTCTAGTTTCTGGGAAAAATAGCAGTTTGGTTGTAGGTGGAGGGGAAAGGGTACTTTTGGCCTGTTTTGTAAGTGTACTTTCGTGCCATTGGCTAACATTGGCTGGCCCAGAGGTCGCGGTAATGCGGTTGTTTGGGAGGGTATTTTGGGGTGTTCCCTATTTTTGGGAATGTGTTTAAGGGGTTGGGAGGTATGTTGGGAATGTCTAGTTATTGAGAAAAATAGTAGTTTGCTCGTAGGTTGAGGGGAAATGCGAATTTGGGCCTGTTTTCAAGGTGCACTTTCGTGCCATTGGCTAACATTGCCGGTACTGCGTTATTGCAGATGAAAGCCACAAGAGGGCGACTTATATGTGGATTCCAGGGTTTAGGGCTCAGGGCAAGTGTGTGGGAATTGGGATAAGGGTGGAAGGGTTGTTGTGAGTGTTTAGGGGTGAGAGTGAGGGTGGAAGGCTTGTGTTTTAGGGCTGGGGATTAGGGCTTAGGGCCAGGCTTTAGGGTTCGGGGCTCCCTGCTAGGGCTTAGGGCTGCGGGCTAGGGCTGCAGGCTCGGGGATTAGGGCTTAGGGCCAGGCTTTAGGGTTCGGGACTGGGTTTCAGGGTTTAGGGCAGGGAAGGAGGGTAGTTTGTAGGACTGGAGACTAGGGTTTAGGGTTCGTGTGTAAGACTAGGCTTTAGGGTTTAGGGCTGGGATGTTAGGGCTTAGAGCTGGGACGTAGGGCTTAGGGCTCAGGACGGGTCTTTAGGGCTCCGGACTAGGGTTTGGGGCTTGGGAATAGGGTTTAAGGCTGGGGACTAGGGTATGAGGGTAGGGTTGAGGCTTGTTTCTAGGGTTTAGGGGAGTGTGCGTCGTTGCGGTTAGGTGTTTAGGGTTCAGAGGAGTGTGTAGGGTTAGGAGGTAGGGTTGGGGAGGTGTCTAGGGTTAGGAGGTAGGGTTGGGAAGGTGTCTAGGGCTTAGGGTTGGAATTGCTAGGGTTTCCCCGAGTCTAGGGCTCAGGGCTCGATTCAGTTTCGCCAATATTGGTGTTTTGGAAGGGTTTGTGTTGGTCTGGCTGGGTTGGGGTTGGTCCGATTTGGCTGGATTTGGTTTGGACTTGTGTGGTTTGGTGTTGGGAAGGTTTTCCAGTGGTTTGGCAAAAATCGATCCAGATTTGGCTGATTTTGGGGTGATTTTGCGTGTTTGCGGGGGGCGCGTGTTTGCCGCAAAAGTCGTACCCCTTCCACTGGATGGATTTGTGTAATTCTTGCTGAGATTCTTCATAATCGCTGGAACTAATGTCCCAGTGAGTTTCAAGAGGATCGAAGTAGGGGAAGTGCGAAAAAAGCACTTTTTGAGTGATGGCCTGAATCGCCATGTTATCCAATGGGCGTTTTTGGGGTGGTGGAGAAGTGGTTTTAAGGGTGTTCCACTTGCTCCAGAGGAACGGGGCTGCTGTGAGTGGTAGGGAGGGGGAATTCATGGGTGTGCAGGAAGATTGGGAGGAATCGATCGATGGGAAGGGTGTTTTTCGTGAAAGTCGAGGAAGGAAGGAGCTGCCATAGGAGCCCATGTTAAATGTGAGTGTTTACATGTTTTTGGGGTTCGATTGCAGGGTGTTCCAGGTGGTTCCAAGTGGATGTAGTTAGCTGGGATCAGAGGTGGGAAAGTCTAATTTTGTTTGCAAGTGTTTTGAAGAAAATTCATGGAGGGGAAGGGGTGTTTTGGGCCTAGTTTGAAAGTGCATTTTGGACGCGACTTTAGGCCTTATGCGAGGTCGCGGTAATGCACGTTTTTGGGGTGGTATGTTGGGGTGTTCTAGGTTTTTGGGAAGGAGTTTAGGGGTGTGGGAGCAATGTTGGGAATGTCTAGTTTCTGGGAAAAATAGCAGTTTGGTTGTAGGTGGAGGGGAAAGGGTACTTTTGGCCTGTTTTGTAAGTGTACTTTCGTGCCATTGGCTAACATTGGCTGGCCCAGAGGTCGCGGTAATGCGGTTGTTTGGGAGGGTATTTTGGGGTGTTCCCTATTTTTGGGAATGTGTTTAAGGGGTTGGGAGGTATGTTGGGAATGTCTAGTTATTGAGAAAAATAGTAGTTTGCTCGTAGGTTGAGGGGAAATGCGAATTTGGGCCTGTTTTCAAGGTGCACTTTCGTGCCATTGGCTAACATTGCCGGTACTGCGTTATTGCAGATGAAAGCCACAAGAGGGCGACTTATATGTGGATTCCAGGGTTTAGGGCTCAGGGCAAGTGTGTGGGAATTGGGATAAGGGTGGAAGGGTTGTTGTGAGTGTTTAGGGGTGAGAGTGAGGGTGGAAGGCTTGTGTTTTAGGGCTGGGGATTAGGGCTTAGGGCCAGGCTTTAGGGTTCGGGGCTCCCTGCTAGGGCTTAGGGCTGCGGGCTAGGGCTGCAGGCTCGGGGATTAGGGCTTAGGGCCAGGCTTTAGGGTTCGGGACTGGGTTTCAGGGTTTAGGGCAGGGAAGGAGGGTAGTTTGTAGGACTGGAGACTAGGGTTTAGGGTTCGTGTGTAAGACTAGGCTTTAGGGTTTAGGGCTGGGATGTTAGGGCTTAGAGCTGGGACGTAGGGCTTAGGGCTCAGGACGGGTCTTTAGGGCTCCGGACTAGGGTTTGGGGCTTGGGAATAGGGTTTAAGGCTGGGGACTAGGGTATGAGGGTAGGGTTGAGGCTTGTTTCTAGGGTTTAGGGGAGTGTGCGTCGTTGCGGTTAGGTGTTTAGGGTTCAGAGGAGTGTGTAGGGTTAGGAGGTAGGGTTGGGGAGGTGTCTAGGGTTAGGAGGTAGGGTTGGGAAGGTGTCTAGGGCTTAGGGTTGGAATTGCTAGGGTTTCCCCGAGTCTAGGGCTCAGGGCTCGATTCAGTTTCGCCAATATTGGTGTTTTGGAAGGGTTTGTGTTGGTCTGGCTGGGTTGGGGTTGGTCCGATTTGGCTGGATTTGGTTTGGACTTGTGTGGTTTGGTGTTGGGAAGGTTTTCCAGTGGTTTGGCAAAAATCGATCCAGATTTGGCTGATTTTGGGGTGATTTTGCGTGTTTGCGGGGGGCGCGTGTTTGCCGCAAAAGTCGTACCCCTTCCACTGGATGGATTTGTGTAATTCTTGCTGAGATTCTTCATAATCGCTGGAACTAATGTCCCAGTGAGTTTCAAGAGGATCGAAGTAGGGGAAGTGCGAAAAAAGCACTTTTTGAGTGATGGCCTGAATCGCCATGTTATCCAATGGGCGTTTTTGGGGTGGTGGAGAAGTGGTTTTAAGGGTGTTCCACTTGCTCCAGAGGAACGGGGCTGCTGTGAGTGGTAGGGAGGGGGAATTCATGGGTGTGCAGGAAGATTGGGAGGAATCGATCGATGGGAAGGGTGTTTTTCGTGAAAGTCGAGGAAGGAAGGAGCTGCCATAGGAGCCCATGTTAAATGTGAGTGTTTACATGTTTTTGGGGTTCGATTGCAGGGTGTTCCAGGTGGTTCCAAGTGGATGTAGTTAGCTGGGATCAGAGGTGGGAAAGTCTAATTTTGTTTGCAAGTGTTTTGAAGAAAATTCATGGAGGGGAAGGGGTGTTTTGGGCCTAGTTTGAAAGTGCATTTTGGACGCGACTTTAGGCCTTATGCGAGGTCGCGGTAATGCACGTTTTTGGGGTGGTATGTTGGGGTGTTCTAGGTTTTTGGGAAGGAGTTTAGGGGTGTGGGAGCAATGTTGGGAATGTCTAGTTTCTGGGAAAAATAGCAGTTTGGTTGTAGGTGGAGGGGAAAGGGTACTTTTGGCCTGTTTTGTAAGTGTACTTTCGTGCCATTGGCTAACATTGGCTGGCCCAGAGGTCGCGGTAATGCGGTTGTTTGGGAGGGTATTTTGGGGTGTTCCCTATTTTTGGGAATGTGTTTAAGGGGTTGGGAGGTATGTTGGGAATGTCTAGTTATTGAGAAAAATAGTAGTTTGCTCGTAGGTTGAGGGGAAATGCGAATTTGGGCCTGTTTTCAAGGTGCACTTTCGTGCCATTGGCTAACATTGCCGGTACTGCGTTATTGCAGATGAAAGCCACAAGAGGGCGACTTATATGTGGATTCCAGGGTTTAGGGCTCAGGGCAAGTGTGTGGGAATTGGGATAAGGGTGGAAGGGTTGTTGTGAGTGTTTAGGGGTGAGAGTGAGGGTGGAAGGCTTGTGTTTTAGGGCTGGGGATTAGGGCTTAGGGCCAGGCTTTAGGGTTCGGGGCTCCCTGCTAGGGCTTAGGGCTGCGGGCTAGGGCTGCAGGCTCGGGGATTAGGGCTTAGGGCCAGGCTTTAGGGTTCGGGACTGGGTTTCAGGGTTTAGGGCAGGGAAGGAGGGTAGTTTGTAGGACTGGAGACTAGGGTTTAGGGTTCGTGTGTAAGACTAGGCTTTAGGGTTTAGGGCTGGGATGTTAGGGCTTAGAGCTGGGACGTAGGGCTTAGGGCTCAGGACGGGTCTTTAGGGCTCCGGACTAGGGTTTGGGGCTTGGGAATAGGGTTTAAGGCTGGGGACTAGGGTATGAGGGTAGGGTTGAGGCTTGTTTCTAGGGTTTAGGGGAGTGTGCGTCGTTGCGGTTAGGTGTTTAGGGTTCAGAGGAGTGTGTAGGGTTAGGAGGTAGGGTTGGGGAGGTGTCTAGGGTTAGGAGGTAGGGTTGGGAAGGTGTCTAGGGCTTAGGGTTGGAATTGCTAGGGTTTCCCCGAGTCTAGGGCTCAGGGCTCGATTCAGTTTCGCCAATATTGGTGTTTTGGAAGGGTTTGTGTTGGTCTGGCTGGGTTGGGGTTGGTCCGATTTGGCTGGATTTGGTTTGGACTTGTGTGGTTTGGTGTTGGGAAGGTTTTCCAGTGGTTTGGCAAAAATCGATCCAGATTTGGCTGATTTTGGGGTGATTTTGCGTGTTTGCGGGGGGCGCGTGTTTGCCGCAAAAGTCGTACCCCTTCCACTGGATGGATTTGTGTAATTCTTGCTGAGATTCTTCATAATCGCTGGAACTAATGTCCCAGTGAGTTTCAAGAGGATCGAAGTAGGGGAAGTGCGAAAAAAGCACTTTTTGAGTGATGGCCTGAATCGCCATGTTATCCAATGGGCGTTTTTGGGGTGGTGGAGAAGTGGTTTTAAGGGTGTTCCACTTGCTCCAGAGGAACGGGGCTGCTGTGAGTGGTAGGGAGGGGGAATTCATGGGTGTGCAGGAAGATTGGGAGGAATCGATCGATGGGAAGGGTGTTTTTCGTGAAAGTCGAGGAAGGAAGGAGCTGCCATAGGAGCCCATGTTAAATGTGAGTGTTTACATGTTTTTGGGGTTCGATTGCAGGGTGTTCCAGGTGGTTCCAAGTGGATGTAGTTAGCTGGGATCAGAGGTGGGAAAGTCTAATTTTGTTTGCAAGTGTTTTGAAGAAAATTCATGGAGGGGAAGGGGTGTTTTGGGCCTAGTTTGAAAGTGCATTTTGGACGCGACTTTAGGCCTTATGCGAGGTCGCGGTAATGCACGTTTTTGGGGTGGTATGTTGGGGTGTTCTAGGTTTTTGGGAAGGAGTTTAGGGGTGTGGGAGCAATGTTGGGAATGTCTAGTTTCTGGGAAAAATAGCAGTTTGGTTGTAGGTGGAGGGGAAAGGGTACTTTTGGCCTGTTTTGTAAGTGTACTTTCGTGCCATTGGCTAACATTGGCTGGCCCAGAGGTCGCGGTAATGCGGTTGTTTGGGAGGGTATTTTGGGGTGTTCCCTATTTTTGGGAATGTGTTTAAGGGGTTGGGAGGTATGTTGGGAATGTCTAGTTATTGAGAAAAATAGTAGTTTGCTCGTAGGTTGAGGGGAAATGCGAATTTGGGCCTGTTTTCAAGGTGCACTTTCGTGCCATTGGCTAACATTGCCGGTACTGCGTTATTGCAGATGAA
>NW_028188208.1:0-33012 GCF_964204655.1 Triturus cristatus | reverse complement strand
ACATTATCACCACCCCAACGCAGGGAGCACCAGCACCAACAGCAAGTCCAGGAAAGCATCAGTGTGCAAAACAAAAAGAAAAGGCTTTATTCAGCAGGAAAATATATCAGAGAAAATGTCCACTATGTACAAGGGCCATGGGCCAGCCCAGCAGCAATGTCCGGGGGGGGGTACACATCGGGACGTGTGTCCCCTAGCTTGCCTGCACAGTTCACAAGTCCATTTCATCCACAGAAGAGGGGGCATCAGGGGGGAGGGTGGAAACAGGCACCGCAGGGACAGGAGGGGAAAGGGTAGGTGTTGTGGGTGCAGGGAGGGATGAATCTGCCACAGGGGGGGTGCCAGCGCCAAAGGTGGAGGACAGAATGGCGCTGCACACGTCGGCAAGTTCCCCCAGCGACTCCCCCGTACCCAATCCAACCACAGGCCCCAAGGAGGGGGGGGGGGCAAAGGGATGGGTCGCAGCGCCACTGGGGGAGGGTGTGGACAGGGTGGGGGACTCAACTCCCCTGGCCGGGTCCCGCCTCCACCGCTTGCGGGGTGGTGTCATCCTGGGGCTGGGGGGCACACTCGCAGTGGATGATGCTGTCACTGACTGTTGGCCAGGAGAGCTAAGGGGAGTGGATTTGGAGGGAGTGGGTTGTGTGGAATGCGGACTCCCACTGTGGCTGCGTGTTCTACGTTTCCCCCCCGACCCAGTGGGTGTGCCTTCCTCACCCTGTGTGTGCGTGACAGGAGGTGTGCGCTTCGACTTCCCTGGTGGTGTGGTGCCTGTGTCTGTTGGGGTGCGTGCACGCTGACGTCTGGATGTGCGTGGGACAGGCACGGGAGTGGGAATTGTGGATGGGGCAGGGGTAGGGGGTGTTACGCAGCGCTGCAGGAGATCCAGTGCTGCAGTCAGTGTGGAGTCTATGGACCTCAGCAACTGCCGTTGGTCAGACTGCGCAGCCGACATGCCCTCCATGTATGCCTCCATCTGGGTCAGCACCTGGGTGTGGGCATGGAGGACATTTAGCATCGCAGTCTGACCAACCTGCAACTGCCTCAGGATGTCCACAGACTCCGCACTCACCGCAGCAGTGGTGACAGGGGCAGGGGGTGCGGTGCCTGGCAGGAAGGAGACATGTGGGGACCGAGCACGGAGGGAAGGGCCACGAGCATGTGGGAGGCCGGTGATGGAACCTGAGGTGGCGGGGGGATGTGGAGGGCTGCCATCAGCTGGGGGGGCAGACTCCGCCACCTCTGGGAGCTCAGCCTCGGACCCGTCTGCGTCATAGTCTGTGTTGGCAGTCAACAGGTCCTCCGCCTCACTCCCTTCGGCCTCCGTGCCACTCCATGTGCCAGACAGGACAGCACTGCTGGTACTGGTGCTCAATCTCTCCTCCCGGTCCGTGCTAGTGTCTCCTTCCGTGTCCCCCGGCGATGCTGTGGGCAAGGTGAAGAGACAGGAGAAAATCAGACACCTGTACACTTATGTCACATGAGTCAAATATACATAGGTCACATTGCATAGCCTGAAAAGCAACAGGAGTAACACCTACAAAACAATGTACACATGTAGGCCATGGAACACACAGTTTTCTACCCACCATGCCACTGAGACACAATGGAGATCATGACACAACAGCAAATCACTGCACCTGAAATTTTAGAGAGGAGTCAGCCTCTGGGGACAAATGTGCACAGCACCTGCACCACACTGCGTCGTCAAAAAGGGATGAGCATGAATCATATCCATTTACTCTTGCCGCATGCTGCAAAGGCAATACATGAAACCAGGCCACACATGACAGGGTCACTGCACCTTGAGCGTATGTCCAGTCAAACATCACACACAGGCTAAACCCAGCAAGGAGGATGAAGCTTCTGACATGTAGGCCTTGTACGCACAAACCACCCACACCTGAGACAATCTCATTGAGACGGAGAAAGTATGTACACCTCTTACTCTGGGATGGAAACACATGGCCTCCACTAATTCATGACTGTAAACACACAGCCCCTGGTGGCCATGTCCACACATCATTGACAGGCAAACATCATCAGATTGTCTCAACAACACACACAGGTAATGCCCACTGTGAGTATGCACAAGCAAAATGGGTCCCCCTGTACAGTGGACACATGTAGCAACCTGTAGGTCCTAACAGTTGAGCCCAGGGTACAATGCCACCCTACGCAACCCATGGCAAAGACACAGTGAATGGCCATATTGTTGGATGACGCACATGATACCTAGGAAGAGGTGCCCCAGGGCACAGTAGTGCCCACACTCCTCCATGGTCCAGGATGGACATGACTGCAAATTAAGCAACCGTCCCTGCACTTAGCAGGCCTCCCACTCAGGCACATCATGTCAGAGGGCACACAATTGGACATGCATGCTGGAAGGCTGTACATTTTGGAGACACACCCCTATGTCGTGATTCACAATCAGTGCCAAGTGACATGGACACCACAATGACTGAAATTGGCCATGGCACACGCAAGGTCCCCATACCTGTGGCACATCACCCCCACACATGATGCTGATAGCATAGGGCACCTGCATGAACTGCCTGCATAAATAACCTTGTGCAAGAGTGGCGACAGACCAGGGAACACATTGCAAGGAGGGGAAGGGAGGGAGTGAGAACAGCACTGTGCTACTTTGTGGAGAAGTTGACGCACTGCACAATCAAACCCTGGCAGTGTATCCATGCAACTGCACACTTACATTGGCTGGGGACACACAACTGACACACATGTACCTACCCCCTTCCTGCTGCTGCCTCTCCTGTAGGCGCCTGTCCATATCGGGGAAGACCACCGCCAGCACACGCTTCTGGATGTGGGTCAGACGACGGCGGCCACGGTTCTTACGGCTCTCAGGTGAGTCCCCCAGCAGGAGCCGTGCAATCCTCCTCGTCCAGCACCGGATGTCCTGCCAGCGTTTCCTCACCTGAGACAGGCTCCGCCTCCGACCCTCTGTACCCCTCACGGCACTGACGGCTTCCCTCCAGATCTCCCCCTTGGCAATGGCGCCTACCTGTGAGGATGCAAAAGAGAGAATACATTAATCCACATGAGCAAAGACACAGAGACACACATATAGAACAATCCTCATTATGAACAGGCCATGGTATGCATGCAACTAATTGCACCTTTGTCATAGGGACATTATCCACTGTGGAAGGCCAAATGCACTACGTGCCAGTGGAAGCACACGGGTGGCATGAGGGGTACCACACACTCACTGACCAGGGATCACACTGTGCCTCACAGGCTACACCAGGATTATGTACAGCACCTCACAGCAGTCACCTGCCCCAGCACACTGATGCTACCTCAGCAGAGTACACAGACACACACAGGTACAGGACAATCACATGGCATTGCCAACTGCGGGTACACACCTCACTCTGCCCATGTGCCAGTAGACGGGGGTGTCACAGGTGTGGGGCTGGCTCAGCACGGCATGCACACAGCACTGCTCCCTGCTCACATCCGATGGCCAGGCCATATCCATCCCTCATGCTGCTTGTGTGCAACACTCCCCATATGCACTCACCCACATGACAGGGGACTAACACACACACCAATGTGCAGGGGACGAACACGGCCTTTGGACACTCACAGCACAGGTACACTGAACAAACACACATCCATGGGTACTGACACCTGTCACACTGGGGGGAACACAGGATCACATCAGGACTGTGGAAACAACATCCCCAGGAGGAGTATGCAGGCAGAATGTGGCATGCACCTTGCATTCATTGTCACAGTAGGCACTATGCAAGTGAGGAGTGCACACAGGAAACACAGCATGCTCTGCATGGGTGACATGAGGCCTTCCACACCCTGGGACCCACTCCAAACAACAGTGCATGTCTGTCACACATGGACACAATGCCAGAAGTCACTGTCACACAAAAGGGGCACAGTCTAAGCTAGTGGAGTCTGCACTCACCTGAACCCCTGGTCGACCATACAGGCTCTGGAACTGTGGGAGGATCACATCTATCAGGGCAAGGTTCTCCTCCTGGGTGAATGGCTGTGACCTCTCCACAGTCCTGGACATGGTGCCAGAGGAATCACTATCAGCAGCAGTGGTCAGGGATGAATGGATGTGCAGGCAAGTGCTCTCTCATGGGACCTGGCTGCCTTATATATGCCTGGCTGGCCTGTTCATGTATAGGAGTACAGATTGATTGGTCAGTCACATTAGCATCCTACGTTTCATCCAATCCCTTCAAACCTACCCCAGTGTGTGGCTTTGCATGGTTTCAGTTTTGATAATGATGTCAAGTCAACATCCACATTGCAACAATGTAGATTCTTTCAAACTGACTTCTGCTGTGCACCTGGTGCTCAAATTCAAAAATTTAACTCAGTCTCCATGGCAACCATCAGGCATTTAGGCCCTTATACTTGTCCCTCATGTGTCCCCTATGTGTTTTCATACATTTACACACAGGTACGGTGCGTTCCACGCCCTAGGGCACCCCACAAGCAGTGATACCGACCGTACATGCGCTTGTACGGTCCGGATCACAATATGGGCGCTGGCGTATGCGTACGCCACAGTAGTACGGACTGTACACGCGCTTGTACGGTCCGGATCACAATATGGGCGCTGGCGTATGCGTACGCCACAGTAGTACGGACTGTACACGCGCTTGTACGGTCCGGATCACAATATGGGCGCTGGCGTATGCGTACGCCACAGTAGTACGGACCGTACAAGCGCGTGTACAGTCCGTACTACTGTGGCGTACGCATACGCCAGCGCCCATATTGTGATCCGGACCGTACAAGCGCGTGTACAGTCCGTACTACTGTGGCGTACGCATACGCCAGCGCCCATATTGTGATCCGGACCGTACAAGCGCGTGTACAGTCCGTACTACTGTGGCGTACGCATACGCCAGCGCCCATATTGTGATCCGGACCGTACAAGCGCGTGTACAGTCCGTACTACTGTGGCGTACGCATACGCCAGCGCCCATATTGTGATCCGGACCGTACAAGCGCGTGTACAGTCCGTACTACTGTGGCGTACGCATACGCCAGCGCACATATTGTGATCCGGACCGTACAAGCGCGTGTACAGTCCGTACTACTGTGGCGTACGCATACGCCAGCGGCAATATTGGCCCAGGGACCCTATACACGCGCTCCGAGCGTATGTACGGTGCGTATAACAACTGTCAGTGGTGACAGGCGGCACACAGACAGGAATGGAGCGGACAGGTATTGCCAAGGGTGGACACCAATGCATTGTCTGTGCAATACCACCTGTGTGTGACACAGGTGTGTCAGGATGTGATGTGGCACTTTACCCCTGAGGTGTGGGCAAAGCACATGTACGATGAGCTGTGTACACATGTCGTGTGTGATGGTGCGCATTGTACCACACATCCCCTGCACTCCTTTGACATGTGTGCATGTCGTACACACTAGTGGAGCCATGAGTCACTTGCATGTCCCAGTCACGGACACCCGCACCTGTCCCCTGATGCCAGGTACACGGAATATTACATATGACACGTGTATGGCTGCGTTGCATGCTGCAACCATGTCATGTGTGTGGCATGTCTTTCCATGATTTTGCTGTAGGTGTGTGATTCAATGTGTCAGCAGTTGCTGCTGCCAACATGTGTCTGTGTGTCGATGGGCATGGCACACTGTTCCGCACACCAGCCCACATATGTGATTTGCCATGAGGTGTGTATGTATCCAACTACACGGAGTATCAACACAAGTACATATCCACATGCTCCCTATGTATGTTCTGTCTCGACATGTACTCCTCAAAGGCAATGTGTGTGGCCTGTCCTATTCCTATGACATGTGACCAGTGCATATCGCATCCAACTACCTGTCTGTACCATACGCATACTACCTCTGCACATGTGTGGATGTCTGTGAATCCTGTGATGCGTGTGCATGTTCACTTACACTGGCCCACAGCTAGTCTCATGCCATGTCATCGTGATCTTGCCCCCCTCCGTTAGTGGCTGTCCCTTGGTAGGAGTGTAACCTGACTGGCGTTCGTGTCCAGGAACTGTGGCACAGACCTGACTCACAACGTGGCATATGTGTATTGGCTGTGTAACATGTGCTCAGTGCATTGACGATGTTGTTGTACAGTGCTCACTCTTAGGTGTTCCTTCCATTTCACTGCAGGGCTCCGCCTCTCCCTCGACGTATGCCAGACATTGCTGCCCTGCATGAACGGGACTGTATACGCCGCTACAGATTCAGCCAACGGTTGATTGATGAGTTGACTGGCCGGCTGGAAGCACAACTCCTCCCGCGCCACAGGTATCCAAGTGCACTGACACCCAAGTTGAAGGTGATGGCAGCCCTACATTTCCTTGCCACGGGTACGTTCCAACATACCATTGCTGATGTCGGGGGCATGTCCCAGACGATGTTCAGCCGTGTTCTGCATGATTTCTTAGAGGCCATGTTGGTTCACCTGGATGAGTACATTAAATTCCCAAATCGTGAGCAGTTGACAGATGTCAAGCGTGAGTTCTATGCCCTGGGAGGGATGCCCCATGTCATTGGGTCCATAGATGGGACACATGTTGCGTTGGTACCACCACAGGCACAGGAGGTGGTGTATAGGAATCGCAAACATTATCACTCCATTAATGCCCTTGTGGTGTGTCTGTCCAACATGGTGATTTCACATGTCTGTGTTCGCTTTCCAGGATCAGCACACGATGCCTTCATCATGAGGCGTAGCAGGGTGCCAGAAATGATGCTGCAGCTGCGGAACGAGCGAGCATGTATTGTTGGTGGGTAGACTCTGGCAGTTCTGTGTTTGGCGTCATCTTCCAATCTCACTGCCTGTGCTGACACACTTCTGTCCATGATGTTTCCTTGTAGGGGACGCTGGCTATCCCAACATGCCATGGCTGATGACGCCTGTCCGCAACCCCAGCACGGCTGCCGAGCACCTCTACAACAACGCACATGGGCGGACCAGGAGAGTCATTGAGAGGACGTTTGGACTTCTGAAGAGCCGATTCCGGTGCCTCCACAAGACCGGCGGAGCACTCCCATATGCCCCGGTGAAGGTGTGCAAGATCATCATCGTCTGCTGCATGCTGCACAACATGGCAGTGGAGGAAGCTGTTCCACTCATACTGGATCAAGATGACCAGGACCATCCACCCGTGGAGGATGAAGGGCTTGGTGACGGGGCAAGTGATGTGGAGGAGGAGGAGGCTGTGGAGGACATGCGGAGTCGGCTCATACGCAACTTCTTTGCTTAGTGGTGAGTTCCAGTGTCTGAGTGTGCACGCATTGGGCCGTGTGTGGCATGTGTTGCAATGTGTGTGTCCATCTGCATGTCTGCCAAGTGAGTCAGTGGTGTGTATTGAAGTGTCACTCAAGTGATGGCGCAATGGAAGGATGTTGTCTGAGGGTCATCATTGTCACCTGTCATGTTAACAACATGATACGTGTTAAGTACATGCTTGCGGATGTGCTCCTTTGTGCTGAATCCTTGTGTGTCTCTCTTCCACAGGTCCATGTGCATGCTGTCTGCTGGTGGCATTGTTGTGCTCCTGCTACTCCTCATGAACACAGCGACATGTGCTGATTCAGCGTCACATGCACGGGCAAGTGTTGAAATCTCCTCAGGGTAAGGGATGCCTCACGTCGTTTTGGGTGTGTGAATTGTTTGTAGTCTGTGTGCACTTCTCCGGTTCATGTGTGTTCCATTTGCATACATGGTGATCCTACATGGGGAACATGACATGGGGCAGGCTTCACCTGGAGCCATGCTCAGACTTGGTGACTGTCATGTGGCAGGGGATTGGGGATTGTGATGAGGCCATCATTGTGTGTAACACTGGCCTCGGAAACATACAGGTTGCACCGGGTTGACATGGTGTGTGATTGCCCCATCAGGGCCTCAATGGTGTATAGCGGCCTCTCCGTGGCAGCAGGGGGTGTTTAGCTGTTATCCGTCACTTGTGTGCCAGGTCAATGGGATGCCAGCATCTGTGTTGCAATGGGGGGTGCCAGTGTTGCTCCCACATGTACATCCACATGACCTGTGTATGTGTTGACAGAGTATCATTGTCATTCCAACACACATGACTAATAAATTTGTCCCTCTGTCTCCAAGGTGCCTCTTCCCTGTCAATGGTGCCCTGTTGCCACTGTGCGTGCCGCAGGTCTGGCATAGTTTTCATAGGTGGTGCATATGTGTCTATGTGTAGAGTGACAAGATGCTAGGGGTTTGTCAGGGAGTGGGAACTGTATTATGCACAAGATGCACAGTTCCATCCACCTCAAGGCAAGAGAGACCATCCCCCAGGGAAACTACAACATCTGTGTAGAATCCTACCCTGCAGTCTACGGACATGTGCCTCACGACTCCCATGGTACTTGTCCATATCCGGAGTGCATCTGCACAGCTCTGCTACTGCGTCGGGCAACCAGGCCACATCAACGTCCTAACGGGATGGGGGGAATGTTTCACAGCCAGCTGCAGGATGACCTTCTAGATCCACGCCCACACTCATGATGCAGCCCACAACCCCAACACAACCATGTGGCACAGTGATCCTAAACTGCATTCTGGCATCTCCATGCATCCAACCTTGGCCTAGCCACCATTCTCAACATCCGCCTGACGCAAGCATGCTGCACATTGTAGGGACACATGTCTAGACATACCTGGGAGCGGCAAGCCAGGTCACTCCACATGATCCCTGACCTCTGCGCATGACTGTTGCTCCCCTGAATGTGTCTGTAGCCACAGTTGTGCGGGAACCACTCAGCTGGTTGGGCCCAGCACAGGTGAGTTTGGTACTCCATGTCTGTATCAGATGAGACATTGGGACCCATGTGTGTCCTGGGCAAGACTGCGACCCCACGGTTTGGATGGTTGGAGTTAATTCTGAGATCAGGCATGCTTTGACTGTACGACACACACATGTATTGTAATAATGTAGAATCACGGCATCATCTTGTAAGTGTGATTAATTTATTTGTGGTGGGGTACGGGTTTGTGGGGATGACAAGAGGTGCACAGCGGGAGTGTAGAATCCAAAGTTCACTGGGGGAGTTGGTATCCTTGTCGTAGCAAAATGTCAGAGTCCATGCCACAGTCTTCGTCAACATAGGTCAGACAGTGACCAGCAAGTCCATGTGGCAGACAATGTCATGTGCTGCTATTGGGCCAGAGGGCCAGGTGCCAGGCCAGGTGACCTGGGAGATGGTGATGTTCTGCTGACTCTCACAGTCTTTTTCGTGGACGACCCACCTTCCTGCGGGGACCCTCGGAAGCAGTCCGTGACGATGTCTGTGACGCTCCGTCGGATGAATCCTCCTCCTCCTGATCCCTCCCTGTGTCTGGTAATGGCCTTCGCCTGGTGCCACAGGGAGGGTTGCCCATGTTGTCGGCAATCCGACGGAGTACACCGGTCATTTGGGTTTGCACCGCCACGAGCTCAGCCTGTCTATCCTCCATCCTTCCTTGGTGTTGCAGTTGACAGGCATGTTGCTGGGACTGCAGGGTCTTCATCTCCTGGAGGGTCCCCTTGATGTCATTGAGGGTGGACGCAATCTGGTCCATGCCCCTGGTGTCACGCCGGTATGTATCCAGGATGTTGCTGACCTGGGACACTACCGGGTCCTGAGCTGCCTGGTCAGGTTCGCGCCTCCGCCGTCCTCCACTCCCGCCACCCCTGCCCACGTGCACCTGGCCTGCCGTTGTGGGTGCATCGGGTCTCCGGGACCCCTGAGGGATGGCATCTGCGTTGCCGCCTGCCTCCTCCTGGGTGCCCGGAGGACCGTGTCCCTCCTGGGCAGACTGGCTGGGTGGTCGTGTGCGGGCAGGGCTCCTGGACGTCTCCTGGGATGTGGCAGGAATGGGGGTGGTGGTTGGCACAGTTGTACCTGACGCAGGTGCTGCAGGTGGTTGGACACCAGAGGGGCCAGGTTGGTCTGGGTCATCCACGGAGTGGTGAGAGTCATCGCTGGCGGTGGGGTCATCATCCCGCGGAGCCTGGTCCTGTGTGACTTCCCCCCCAGTGTTGGGGGGTGTTCGTCGACGTTGACCTGTGTGTGAGAGAGACAATGTTGACAGTGTCACATGTGGCATCCATGTTGCATGCATTTCTGATTTGGCACTCTTCCTCTGGGTAGTTGGATCTGTCCTGCATTCCTCTCACAGTGCACTTGTGCATGGCTATGTCCCTTGGCCACAGCTGTCAGGGCTTTACGCATGTGTGAGACACAATCTTAGTTGATGCATCTATTTGGGTACACAGTCAGCAGTGTGGTGTGCGGGCGTAGCGAGCCATGCAGAGGCGCCTTACGTGTTGCACTGTACGTGGCCAAATGGTGTTTTGGCAAGGCAATTTGATGTTGCAGGTAGGGGACTGAAGCATTTGTGACAGGGTTCTTACCGACACGGTGGGTGGGTATACTGGGTGTGTGGTTAGGTCTGTGCCTGCAGCACGGATGGACTCGTGCACAGATTGACACATGGACCGGTCTTCATCTACGGAAGGGGGGGTTGAGGCACTGCCAGACCTGGTCTGCATGCACACAGTCCACCGGCTGACGAGTGGACATGGCCACACCACCCAAGGGTGATTTAGTCTCCCTGTGTCTCCCTTCCTCCCTCCCTCTGTCACCCTCCTCCCTCCCTCTGTCGGTCTCCCTCTGTCACCCTACTCCCTCCCTCTGTCTGTCTCCCTGTGTCCCCCCTCTGTCTCCTTCCCTCTCATTCCCCCTCTCCCTCCCTCTCTTTGTCACTCTCTGTCACCTCAGGCCAGCTTCCTGGGCACACACAGTTAGCCGGTCTTTGAATGGCCATTGGCTTGTTCATGTGAGTTAGTCCCTGTTCTCCGGGCACCCATTGGGCAGTGTGTCTGAGTGTAGGCTGCTGCTGTGGCGGTGTGTGCTGAGACTCTATCAGAGCGATGCATCTTCATTGTCTGCTGTTATGTGCAAATTGTGCCTTCAGACCCATGGCATCCTGCATGGCAGCCATCATTTGCAGGCAAGACAGTACTGTGTGGGTACACACAGTTTGTATGGCTGTGCCCTGGGCCATATGGGCTGAGGGCATTGTTGTGTGCTTGTGAGTTGCTCAATGTTAGTTTTGCTGCCCCCACTCCCAGCATCGACCACATCCTGTGTTGTGTTGGTGTATTGTGTGGCCTGTGACTTGGCATGGCCCTGATTGATGCATGGGGCATGGAGGTGCCAGTGGCATGTGTGTGTTTGTGGAGTGTTGTTGTGTCCGGTGGTGGCTTGGGGGGGGTGGCATGCATGATTGATTGTGTATGGCATCCCCCCCATGTGAGGTGAGTTGTTTGTGTACTCACCAGGGTCTGGGAGTCCTGGCAGTCCGTGTAGTCCCTCCACCGCCAGCGTGGACATCACCTTCTCCTCCCAGGGATGGTATTGTACCGGTCTGGGGGGCGGCCCTCCTCCAGTGATGTTCCCCTGGTTGTGATTGTCAGTCATCTTCCTCTTGACCGTCCTCCGCAGATCGTACCACCTGGATTGGCACTCGTGCCTGGTCCTTCTGGTTGTCCCAACAGCATTCACAGAATCGACGATCCTCTGCCACATGGCGGTTTTTTCGGATATGCTGGTCTGTCTGACCAATGTCCCAAAGAGCTGTGGCTCGACTCTGAGGATTTCGTCGACAAGGATCTCCAGCTCCTCCTTTGTGAACTTTGGATTCTTGGTGGTGGACATGGCGTGGGGTGTGGTTGTGGGGGTGTGGGTGTGGATGGCTGTGGGTGTGTGGGTGTGGTAGTGGAGGTGTGTGTGTGAATGTGATGAGGGGGTGTTTGTGTAGGTGGTTGTGTGAAGGTATGCAAGTGTGAGGTTCAAGTATGGTGGTGTGGGTCGTCTGTGGGCTCTGGCAGCAGTGGGTCTGTTGCAAAGGCTCATGGTTTGTGTGTGTGGTCCATTTTTATTGGTCCATTTGTGGGTGTGGCTGTGTTTGAAATTTGTGTGGGTGTGTTATGAGGAGTGATTGAGTTTTGGGCCTCTGTTTGGCAGTTTGGCAGTTGCAGGTGAGTGTATGTGATGTTTGTGGGGTTGTTGGGCCTGTTTGGTGGTGTGGGGAAACTCTACTTGACTCTCCTTGTGTAAATATGGTTTGTCCGGGTTCAGTACGTGTTTTTTTGGCGTCAGTACGGTCCGTACATGCACTGGTGGGGGTGCGGTCCGTACATTCCCTGGTGGGGTGGTGGTTCGGTGCGTACATACACGGCTGGGGTGGGGGTTTGGTGCGTACATACACGGCTGGTGGTTCGGTGCGTACATACACGGCTGGGGGGGGTTCGGGGGCGTACATACACGGCTGGTGGTTCGGTGCGTACATACACGGCTGGGGGGGGTTCGGGGGCGTACATACACGGCTGGTGGTTCGGTGCGTACATACACGGCTGGTGGTTCGGTGCGTACATACACGGCTGGGGGGGGGGTTCGGGGGCGTACATACACGGGTGGGTGTTTGGTGCGTACATACACGGCTGGTGGTTCGGTGCGTACATACACGGCTGGGGGGGGGTTCGGGGGCGTACATACACGGGTGGGTGTTTGGTGCGTACATACACGGCTGGTGGTTCGGTGCGTACATACACGGCTGGGGGGGGGTTCGGGGGCGTACATACACGGCTGGTGGTTCGGTGCGTACATACACGGCTGGGGGGGGGTTCGGGGGCGTACATACATGGGTGGGTGTTTGGTGCGTACATACACGGCTGGTGGTTCGGTGCGTACATACACGGCTGGGGTGGGGGTTTGGTGCGTACATACACGGCTGGTGGTTCGGTGCGTACATACACGGCTGGGGGGGGTTCGGGGGCGTACATACACGGCTGGTGGTTCGGTGCGTACATACACGGCTGGTGGTTCGGTGCGTACATACACGGCTGGGGGGGGGTTCGGGGGCGTACATACACGGGTGGGTGTTTGGTGCGTACATACACGGCTGGTGGTTCGGTGCGTACATACACGGCTGGGGGGGGGTTCGGGGGCGTACATACACGGGTGGGTGTTTGGTGCGTACATACACGGCTGGTGGTTCGGTGCGTACATACACGGCTGGGGGGGGGTTCGGGGGCGTACATACACGGCTGGTGGTTCGGTGCGTACATACACGGCTGGGGGGGGGGTTCGGGGGCGTACATACATGGGTGGGTGTTTGGTGCGTACATACACGGCTGGTGGTTCGGTGCGTACATACACGGCTGGGGTGGGGGTTTGGTGCGTACATACACGGCTGGTGGTTCGGTGCGTACATACACGGCTGGGGGGGGGTTCGGGGGCGTACATACACGGCTGGTGGTTCGGTGCGTACATACACGGCTGGGGGGGGGTTCGGGGGCGTACATACACGGGTGGGTGTTTGGTGCGTACATACACGGCTGGTGGTTCGGTGCGTACATACACGGCTGGGGGGGGTTCGGGGGCGTACATACACGGGTGGGTGTTTGGTGCGTACATACACGGCTGGTGGTTCGGTCCGTACATACACGGCTGGGGGGGGTTCGGGGGCGTACATACACGGCTGGTGGTTCGGTGCGTACATACAGGGCTGGGGGGGGGTTTGGTGCGTACATACACGGCTGGTGGTTCGGTGCGTACATACACGGGTGGGGGTTCGGGCCGTACATACGCGGGCGGGGGGTGGTGGGGTGTTCGGCGCGTATGCGGGCACATGTCTCCATGGTTGCTATGGGAGTTCGGTTCGGACGGTGTTTTTTGCGTACGGTTGTGAAATGGGGAGGACGGGAGGGATCGTACTTGCGCAGTCGGACTTTATTTTTCCGCACGGTGGGTTTCTCGCCCGGGGACGTGTCGGTGACTTTTCCCGACCCGAGGACGTGTGGGGAAATCTTCCCAATGCGATTCGTATGGACTTTTTTCCGTTCGAATCGTACTTGGCAGTTTGTACGCTACTTTGACGATTCGGACGGAAAAAAATCCGGATACGAGTCGGACGGGGAATTTTTTTACCGGATCGGAATTGGCACCATAGTCTGAGCTAAATATTGTATCCTAGCCAACATTTACAAAAACCTGACCTCCCCCAAATATCATATCGTGAATCCTAGCTACATAAATATGTGAGGTACTAGATATCCCGCATACTATTAAAAAAAAGTATCTCCCCTTTGGGGTAGAGTGTAAATTGAAAGAAGGCGGTATTTTTGTAATCAATGTTTAGGACACAATATTTATGCCAGGCGATATTACGTCAATTCTATTCTGACCCCACAGTCCAGGAGTATTACCACCGAGTTAGACAATATTTGACCCTGTTAATTGAATGTGTTTGTGTGCGGGACCGAGTGCGGCTGTGTCTGTGCGTCGAGCTTCATTGTTAATTAGCCACTGGTCAGCGATTCATAAGACACTGCCGAATCCCAATGTAAAAATAGGATGAAAACAAAGAGCATTGACCACCCATGCAAAGAGTCACCTTCACACCAGCACAAGCAAAGCAGTGCACATCACTGCTGCACTTAAACAAAAAATCAAAGTGTTTATACATCACTGCTGCACTTAAACACATAATCAAAGTGTTTATACATAACTGCTGCACTTAAACAACAAATCATAGTGTGTATACATAACTGCTGCACTTAAACAAATAATCAAAGTGTTTATACATAACTGCTGCACTTAAACAAAAAATCAAAGTGTGTATGCATAACTGCTGCACTTAAACAAATAATCAAAGTGTTTATACATAACTGCTGCACTTAAACAAAAAATCAAAGTTTGTATACATAACTGCTGCACTTAAACAAATAATCAAAGTGTTTATACATAACTGCTGCACTTAAACAAATAAGCAAAGTGTTTATACATAACTGCTGCACTTAAACAAATAAGCAAAGTGTTTATGAATAACTGCTGCACTTAAACAAATAAGCAAAGTGTTTATACATAACTGCTGCACTTAAACAAATAAGCAAAGTGTTTATGAATAACTGCTGCACTTAAGCAAATAAGCAACGTGTTTATGCATAACTGCTGCACTTAAACAAATAAGCAAAGTGTTTATGAATAACTGCTGCACTTAAACAAATAAGCAAAGTGTTTATGCATAACTGCTGCACTTAAACAAATAAGCAACGTGTTTATGCATAACTGCTGCACTTAAACAAATAAGCAAAGTGTTTATACATAACTGCTGCACTTAAACAAAGTGTTTATACATAACTGCTGCATTTAAACAAAGAATCAAAGTGTTTATACATAACGGCTGCACTTAAACAAATAAACAAAGTGTTTATACATAACTGCTGCACTTAAATGACACATATTCAGTGTTTTAATCAAGCCATTTTTTATCAAACTCTCGTAAACTACTAACTGAGTGTGAAAGCGCCTTTTCTCGACAACAGCTTCAGTAGCGAATATGAAAGTAAAAATAGGAAGGGCGGGAGAATAAAATGCTCTTAGCACTGGAACAACGCATCTTTTAGAAGGAACTGTGTAGAATAACTAAATAAAATGAAGGTGAAGTGTGTAGGTGTTTGGAAGAATGAATTATCACAGGCACGAATTCCATCTCATGCTAAGTCAACAGGACCGTTGAAAGGACATCACCACAGATGGGGTGTCGTAGGACCCTAGAATCCGGCGAGGACATTTTGATCTTAGATAGTGTTGACCCACGGCAGAAATGACTCCGTCTCATCCACTATTCTCAAGGGTGGGTTTGACCTCGTAGAGTCTCTTTAAATCACTTGTATCTCTTTGCATCAAGCTGGACTTTGAGAAAATACTTTCAATCCTTTTTAGGTCTCGGCTAGCGAAGTCTGCGCTTGCGCAGTCTCGTCGCGAGAGATAATGACTTGGAGTAGAGGGGCTTGAACCCGCCCCTCTTCTCCCCTGTTCTCCATTGGCTGGCCTCTTGAATGCTGGCCAGCCATTGGAGAAGAGGTCCGTCACTCCGAACAGGCCCCGTCCTTTTCGGATTCGGGGGCGTGTTTTTTTCAACTTTTCTCATTATCTCCTCCAGCCAGTGGCAATAGGAGAGAAAAGGAAAACATGCCCCCGAATCCGAAAATGCCGCTGCGTTTCTCCGAGGCATTTCTGCTTCGCCTCGGAGAAAGGCAGTGGTGTGTGCCAGCGCAGAAAACAGAGCCCGATAGAGACCCGTTTCGAGGCTCTATTGTCTCCGTTTCCTACTGCTGACATCTGTACATAGGGCCTCTGTTCCATTGTAGCAGTGTATTACACTGTTATTTCATTAGCATCCAATTTCCTTCTCAGGTTCGGGAGTTAAGTGAAATCAGCTGTGCAGACTGCTTGACCTCATTCTCTCGCTTCCGTCTCGTACACCCTACGGAGCTCTCACACCCCCACCCTATGCTGCGCTTTCCACATCCCTCACCTTTCTAATTTTGGAGCAGCGCAGGCCTTTTATCCTCCACCTGGCAGAGAGCCCTATTCGTTATTTTGCCAATTTTCCCTTGCTACCAAAGCAATAATTATTTGGGTTCGCGGGGGACTTGAGAGGATTGCTTTCGCGCTCTCGACAAAGGGCGGCAGGCCCCAGTCACCCGTGGGTTTAGCTTCTCTGTTTTCCGTTTTGAAGCTATCGCCTGTTGAAGCAAGGCGGCATGCGCGGAATCCAAATGCCTTTGTGCTGTGGCTATCATGGTTCAAAAGCAACCCAGTGGGGGGAGGTGTTGCGTTCAATAGTGATACAGTGGGGCATTTGACTGTCTTACCCGCAGTCGAGTCGGGATGTTGTCCGTCTTCAATGTCTGTTTGCCTGAATCTGTCTTCCTGTCCGTCTTGTTTGCCAAAAAATGTGTACGTTTACAATGCAATGGTCTCGGCATTGGTAAAGTTAGAGCTATTGGCATTGCTCATGACATTATTTTTGTTTATGTTTTTGTTTTTAAAACATTTAAAGAAACGGCATTGTTATTTACAATGTCAATAGCTTAATCACTCTCAAATGTGAGACCTATTGCATTTGCACCCACACACAGAGCTTAAGCTATTGACATTGTAAATAACAATCCTGTTTCTTTAAATGTTTTAAAAACAAAAACATAAACAAAAATAATGTCATGAGAAATGCCAATAGCTCTAACTTTAACAATGCCGAGACCGTTGCATTGTAATGCTTGTTTATCTTATTTTGTAATCTTTTCTGTATCAATGTAAAGATCTAGGCAGCCAAGAGCACTAATTTACATCCCTAATATGTTTGAAACACGGAATCTTGCTCCACTGTTTTCATCAATAAACACTGTGATGTCAGGTCCCTGTTTCGGCTTCGGCAGGGCTCGACCAAAGTGACACCCACAGTAACATGGGGGCTACTTTTGCGTGGTCTTCAACATACTCCTGTCATGGTCTGCGGGTCCCCCCAGAGATACAAGGGTCAAATATTTAACCCAGTTGGTCTGCGACCCGCACACAACCCACTAAGCTATACTGCGTGGCTGTCCTTCTCTAGTCACAACTGATCCCTCTAGATGAGTTTAGAAACACAGAGGAACTCTAAACCCACTTCAATAAATTAATAACACACTCAAAGAGCACTAAGAAGCATAGGAGAAAACTTTAAATGGGTCCTTTTCTAAAGCCCAATTCCAGTCAATAAATGATGAGCAGTAACCACACAGAATGCAAAAACAAATGCAGCAAGGAAGGGGACAGTCAGAGAAAACAATGTGAACCTTCTTAACGTGCATGGCCAGTTCCTCCCCTCCTAACACCCTCTCACTGCTGTGAGTGGTTTGCCAAAGTTCAGCCGAAGCATAACATACAAAGGCTATCAATCGAGTTTCTTAAGATGGATCAAAGACATTCCTTTTTATTCAGAAACAAATAGCTGTTTCCCTATTCTTCGTCACAGCCCTTACCCAGAAATGAAACGCAGCACTGGGCTGAAGGCCCCTTCCCTGCTCCGGTCTTGGCGCCCAGAGCACTGGGCTGAAGGCCCCTTCCCTGCTCCGGTCTTGGCGCCCAGAGCACTGGGCTGAAGGCCCCTTCCCTGCTCCGGTCTTGGCGCCCAGAGCACTGGGCTGAAGGCCCCTTCCCTGCTCCGGTCTTGGCGCCCCAGAGCACTGGGCTGAAGGCCCCTTCCCTGCTCTGGTCTTGGCGCCCAGAGCACTGGGCTGAAGGCCCCTTCCCTGCTCCGGTCTTGGCGCCCAGAGCACTGGGCTGAAGGCCCCTTCCCTGCTCCGGTCTTGGCGCCCAGAGCACTGGGCTGAAGGCCCCTTCCCTGCTCCGGTCTTGGCGCCCAGAGCACTGGGCTGAAGACCCCTTCCCTGCTCCGGTCTTGGCGCCCCAGAGCACTGGGCTGAAGACCCCTTCCCTGCTCCGGTCTTGGCGCCCAGAGCACTGGGCTGAAGGCCCCTTCCCTGCTCCGGTCTTGGCGCCCAGAGCACTGGGCTGAAGGCCCCTTCCTGCGCCCAGAGCACTGGGCTGAAGGCCCCTTCCCTGCTCTGGTCTTGGCGCCCAGAGCACTGGGCTGAAGGCCCCTTCTCTGCTCCGGTCTTGGCGCCCAGAGCACTGGGCTGAAGGCCCCTTCCCTGCTCCGGTCTTGGCGCCCAGAGCACAGGGATGAAGGCCCCTTCCGTGCTCCGGTCTTGGCGCCCAGAGCACTGGGCTGAAGGCCCCTTCCCTGCTCCGGTCTTGGCGCCCAGAGCACTGGGCTGAAGGCCCCTTCCCTGCTCCTGTCTTGGCGCCCAGAGCACTGGGCTGAAGGCCCCTTCCCTGCTCCGGTCTTGGCGCCCAGAGCACTGGGCTGAAGGCCCCTTCCTGCGCCCAGAGCACTGGGCTGAAGGCCCCTTCCCTGCTCTGGTCTTGGCGCCCAGAGCACTGGGCTGAAGGCCCCTTCTCTGCTCCGGTCTTGGCGCCCAGAGCACTGGGCTGAAGGCCCCTTCCCTGCTCCGGTCTTGGCGCCCAGAGCACAGGGATGAAGGCCCCTTCCGTGCTCCGGTCTTGGCGCCCAGAGCACTGGGCTGAAGGCCCCTTCCCTGCTCCGGTCTTGGCGCCCAGAGCACTGGGCTGAAGGCCCCTTCCCTGCTCCTGTCTTGGCGCCCAGAGCACTGGGCTGAAGGCCCCTTCCCTGCTCCGGTCTTGGCGCCCAGAGCACTGGGCTGAAGGCCCCTTCCTGCGCCCAGAGCACTGGGCTGAAGGCCCCTTCCCTGCTCTGGTCTTGGCGCCCAGAGCACTGGGCTGAAGGCCCCTTCCCTGCTCCGGTCTTGGCGCCCAGAGCACTGGGCTGAAGGCCCCTTCCCTGCTCCGATCTTGGCGCCCAGAGCACTGGGCTGAAGGCCCCTTCCCTGCTCCGGTCTTGGCGCCCAGAGCACTGGGCTGAAGGCCCCTTCCCTGCTCCGGTCTTGGCGCCCCAGAGCACTGGGCTGAAGGCCCCTTCCCTGCTCCGGTCTTGGCGCCCAGAGCACTGGGCTGAAGGCCCCTTCCCTGCTCCTGTCTTGGCGCCCAGAGCACTGGGCTGAAGGCCCCTTCCCTGCTCCGGTCTTGGCGCCCAGAGCATCCATCTGGGCTGGTTTGTGGCACACCGGGGTGATCGTTCTGTTGCGAAGCTTCTCCAGACGGTGGCCACATACAGGGGTGTTTATAGCACCTGAGTGACAATGTTCATCTTTGGGACAAATGCGCCATCTCCATTCAGATGTCGCCATTTTGGCCTCCACTGTAAGCTTCCATGTTAGGACGGTGCCGACCATAACACAAACAACAAAAATATGTCAGCCTGGATAAGAGCCGACATTGTGCTAGCTCTTCTGAGCATGTCTAAACTACACACTTTGTAAAGGAAAGAGGTTCACGACTCTGCAGGGAGCACACACTTACAAAAGAAAAGGTTTACACAGGCCCTGTCGCCGTGTTCTTGACACACCAGGTGAAAATCTTCGTCCATGCCACAGGTTGGTGCTGATAGGGGTAGACCCTAAAAGTGTCTCAGAATTCGTTTTCGCTTTTCTGAATGTCATTCTTGGTAGCAGAGCCTCGGACTCCTACTCCACTGGTCACAGTCACCATCTAGGGAGAAGGTTCAAGGCCGAAGCGGTCCCAGGAGGAGCTCAGAGGTGGAATCCAAGAGATCCCGGTGTCTGCACGAGATGCTGCTGTCTCCTGATCAGGAGATCCCTCCACTGTAACTTGGAATCCAAGAGATCCCGGTGTCTGCATGAGATGCTGCTGTCTCCTCATCAGGGGATCACTCCACTGTAACATGGAATCAAAGATGATCCCGGTGTCTGCACGAGATGCTGCTGTCTCCTCATCAGGAGATCCCTCCACTGTAACTTGGAATCCAAGAGATCCCGGTGTCTGCACAATATGCTGCTGTCTCCTGATCACAAGATCACTCCACTGTAACTTGGAATCCAAGAGATTCCGGTGTCTGCACGAGATGCTGCTGTCTCCTCATCAGGAGATCCCTCCACTGTAACTTGGAATCCAAGAGATCCCGGTGTCTGCATGAGATGCTGCTGTCTCCTGATCAGGAGATCCCTCCACTGTAACTTGGAATCCAAGAGATCCCGAGGGCCTGGAATAGTTTTTCAGAAGCAAACTTTATGTCTCCAATAAATATATTTTTACATTTGCTCATTTTCAAGCCAAGGTTCAAAATGTCTGATTAATAAATTAGTGGCCAGCTTCAAATCCTCAGTGCATGAGACATGAATTGGAATCAACATTGGAGGGCCACTGGGGGCTCTTGATAGTAAAATGGCATCGGCCGCGTTGGAGAAGTATAGGGATGGATTTCATCCTCAGCCTAGGTGAGTCCCGAGCCCTGTTTCCCACAGTAGTCTTTAGAGCGTTAATATACAGATTAAAATTAAAAGGGCCAAGATATAACTCTGTTGAGTCTCTGTCATTAAACTAAATGAATCCGTGCAGTCCCTTCCGCGACCATCGCATACTGTGGTCGTCAATCTATTGTAAATGTTGTGATAGCAGAATCGACCCTCGTATTTTCCATCATTTCCTCAGAATTTTACTTATTATCACAATCAAGAGCAGATGTGAGATCTATCAAGACAAGATATGGTAACCTCTCTGGACTTTGCATATTTCATTGCAAGATGGTACATGTTGAGGCATCGTTCGACAGCACACAGCTGGAGTCCGAAGCCATGCTGCGTATCTGCCAATGTTCTTCTGTTTTATATCTAGAACTGAAGTTGTCTCATGAGAAGTCACTTCATGAGAACCCTGCCCATAGCCTTAACAGAAGAGTCTATCAGGGAAATTGACCAATAAAATTTGGGATTACTTCTCAACCCCATCTCAAAAATAAATTATCGCCATGAGTCTAGAATGGAGTGCCGAGTCACAGTGTTAAATACAGCTGTTAGGAGAGAGCCCCTCAGACTAACCTACGACTTATAAATATGCAGAGACATCCCATCAGGGCCAGGGGGCCATATTTCTTGGACTAGTATTTAGCACATCAATCACTTCTTGTAGAGAAAAGGTCAGAGGTTAATTAGAACTGCTAGAGACAGACCACTGTAACTCAAAGGAAACAAGCAGGGTGAAAAAGTGATAACCCATGTAGAAGCTATGTTCTCACTTTTATGTACTCATTAGAGAACATTGAGGGGTCATATACAATCCTTCAAACATCCCTTGAGTTTTTGGAGGAATAAACTTCGATCTGCTTTTCCATTGCTTGATTCTTTATTGAATTTTCCCTCTACAGGGTGTAAAGTTTATATTTTTTCCTATGGCAGGAAATTACTTCCAGGTTTCTGTAGCATTGACTCAATCAAGATGTATATCTTTATGATCACACTTACATTTATAATTGTAATAGTCAAAGACTTACTTCTCATATAGGAAGTGGCCCTCAGATCTGCCACTATATGATGCGTCAAAGTGATGCGCGCTGATAGGATACTGAAACCCATGGCTCACTCGCTCAGACAGATTTCAGTGTTATCCACTGAAGGTGCGACCACTCTTTCATCAACGTGGCTTGGGTTAAATCTTGTTGGCCCCTGCCTCCCAATATCTTCTCTCTTAAGGAGAACCAGGCCTGAGTCCTCAGATTGGCCAGGAAAACCAAATGGTGACACCAGAGGGTTGTGGCCTCTCTGGTTAATATTTTACACAGTACCAAAATGGAGACGATCAGATGTTACAAAGACATAATCAATTGTACTTTGGCGCCTCTCGCCATAGAAGTTGCCACGTGGCATCGTTTGTGAAGTATGAATTTGAGTTTGTCATATTGAACATAAGAAGGATGTCAATTAAGACATCTCTTTGACTGTAAATTTTCATGTGGACAAAGGTTGAGCGATGCTGCGATGATCTCGTGGGATTCTTTAGCTTGTCCCATAATGAGTTTCTCAGATTACTTAGCTAAGCAATGAAATCATCAGCAAGAAGTAATTTTGTTGTTTGACCAGGGGGTCAAAGAAACTGTGTAATGCTTCACCCAAAAAGGTGGTCCAGCTCCCAAAATTAGCCAAGAGAAGGGTAACAAAGTTGTCAAGATGTATCACTGTGAACTTAAAGCCTTGTTTAGAACTAAGTACCAGAGATTGTATATTTACAGATTTGGTGTTCTTAATTTCAACAGTCAGAAATTAATTTACAGAAAGTCAAACTCTCAGACCACCAGAGGCTGAGGGGCAGCTGAAACATTAAATCCATCTCGGTATAAAATATTGCCCAGGTTTCCTGCAATAAAATAATATCAAATCCCTTCATTAAAATACCTCATTTTTCATAGCCTATCTTAGACGTAGACAAGTCACATTATAAGTTAATAAATGGAGTATTGGGGGAAATAATATCTTCCATGCCAGGTAGGGATGTATGGTAGGTTTGAAATGATAGCCTCCCCTACCAATGATCTGCTTCCCCACGAGCCATTGATTGAAGGTAATGGCCGGAATCAACTTATGTGGCTTGCTCGATATTACACGTCCTTTATCAAGAGGCAAGGTAGGAAGGTCACGTGATTAGGAATCCATACATCAGAATTTGCAAGTCATGGAAAGCAGGAATTCAGTGACTTGTGGTTTGTTGTCAGAATGGAGTCCACTTCCAAAAACCGATCTAAAGTGAGGCGAAGGCCTAAGTGATAGATGGAAGGAGTAGGCATATCAAAGATCCATGTGAGAACTGGGGTCATCTTAATCCTTAGATATGGAAGAGAGCTGATACAAGCAAACCTGTTTGCACAGACCCCTGTCCCCTCAAGTTATGGTAACCAGGGAATTGTTTTAATTTTCAAGGCCAGGAAGTATTTGTGTTGTTATTACTCAAAGGAGGAGCGTCAATCAACACCGCCGTAACGCGTTGAGTTGCTTGCGGGGATAACTGAAGAATACACACCTGGGGTGCAGCATTAGGACTGCCGACAAAGGCTGAGGACGCGGCCGATCATCTACTCTGGTTTCCTTTGGATGGACTGAATTTCTAAGAACTTTAGTTCCCTCTTGAGGCGTGACAGGTTGTGAGTGTGATACATTTTGAGCTCCATTTGAGGCAATGAAATCATGTTAGTATCAACAAGCAGGTTGGCAGACCCCATTTGGGAGGCCGGAGAGCACAAAGGGGTTATTCTGTCCCAGCTATGGACCCTGGGATCACTTACCACCGATGTCCAGGGAACTGTCCTACTATGACTCTGCAAACGGGGCCAAGAACAAGCAAACGGGGCCAAGTACAAGCAAACGGGGCCAAGTACAAGCAAACGGGGCCAAGTACAAGCAAACGGGGCCAAGTACAACCATACGGGGCCAAGTACAAGCAAACGGGGCCAAGTACAAGCAAACTGGGCCAAGTACAAGCAAACGGGGCCAAGTACAAGCAAACGGGGCCAAGTACAAGCAAACGGGGCCAAGTACAAGCAAACGGGGCCAAGTACAAGCAAACGGGGCCAAGTACAAGCAAACGGGGCCAAGTACAACCAAACGGGGCCAAGTACAACCATACGGGGCCAAGTACAAGCAAACGGGGCCAAGTACAAGCAAACTGGGCCAAGTACAAGCAAACGGGGCAAAGTACAAGCAAACGGGGCCAAGTACAAGCAAACGGGGCCAAGTACAAGCAAACGGGGCTAAGCCCTTGCCACAATTAACTCTTAGGATACCATGGGCGAGCAGCCAAAGATGTCTCAGGGAGGTAGTGCGGGGCGTACGAGTTCAGAACACAACAGTCAAGCATCAAATAAAACAAATGTGTGGTCTAGTCCATTGGTTATTGAAGTAAAAAGACAATACTTTATTGTCACTACAATGCGTAATATGACAAAATGCAAAGGGACTCAATTGCAAGGTCAGAAATCCAACTATGATGCCTAGTTAAGCATCCTCCCCGCTGTGACCATCCAACGAGTGGTTATTGTGCCGATGGATACTGTAATATAATGCAATCACAAGCACAGGTGACTAGATCTCTTCTCACTTGTAGTTTGTATTCAAGTAAAACATTTGTACCAAAATTAAAGGCAATGCTTCAGCAACAGTCACCGTTCCTCTGGCACAGCTCGGTCCATGCACACGTCTTTTGTGCGACGCCCTGTTGCCTGCTCGTGCTGCGGTGGTTGACCAGAGCTGTTGTATGCTCCTCTTGTAGGTACTTTCAGTGGTGTCTCTGCTGACATGGGGCCGCAGAGGCGGTTTTACCTGAGAATGGAGCATGGCGGAAGAGCTGCTCGGCAGGTGCTTGTCCCGGCAGGTGCTTGTCTCTGCAGGTGCTTGTCCCAGCAGGTGCTTGTCCCGGCAGGTGCTTGTCTCGGCAGGTGCTTGTCTCGGCAGGTGCTTGTCCCGGCAGGTGCTTGTCCCAGCAGGTGCTTGTCTCGGCATGTGCTTGTCCCAGCAGGTGCTTGTCCCAGCAGGTGCTTGTCCCAGCAGGTGCTTGTCCCGGCAGGTGCTTGTCTCGGCAGGTGCTTGTCTTGGCAGGTGCTTGTCCCGGCAGGTGCTTGTCCCAGCAGGGGCTTGTCCCGGCAGGTGCTTGCCCCGGCAGGTGCTTGTCTTGGCAGGTGCTTGTCCCGGCAGGTGCTTGTCCCAGCAGGTGCTTGTCCCGGCGGGTGTTTGTCCCGGCAGGTGCTTGTCCCAGCAGGTGCTTGTCCCGGCAGGTGCTTGTCCTAGCAGGTGTTTGTCCCGGCAGGTGTTTGTACCGGCAGATGCGGTCTCCAGGCTGAGACCAAAGGATGCTCATTGCGAGTAGTTGCAGCCTCCCAGCCTGATTCGCACAGGGGATGCTTTTTCAGACAGTTGAGGCCTGCAGGCTGAGATCAGCGCCTGTTTTAGTGGAGGCTCCTCCTCTGGCTTCGCTTAGGAGGTCAGAAGCATCACGCCTTTGGGCATCGCAGGCACGCCAGACAGTGGGAGATGACTTCTTGGCTTGATTTCTGGGCACCATCTACTGGCGGGTCTGAAATGGGAGACCCCCCATGGCACGGGTCAGCTCCAGCTTTGCTTCTAAAGGCAGTCTAAAACGTTTGCACGCTCTTCATTCTGGGAACTCTGCTGACTTCTCCTCCTATCCAGTTTCTGTTCCTGAATGACCAGGCACACTCCTTCATTCTCTGAGAAAGCCGGGTCTGGTGGCTCAGTGGACTAATGCATCCACTGCAGGGGCCTGTGCTTGACCTCATGGTCACAGGTTCAAATCCTGGCGGGTCCACTCAGCCTTTCATCCATTTGAGGTCGATAAGATGAGTACCACTGAGTTGGGTAACAATAAACATCTGTTATTCAGCGCCTTAAGACCCCTGGGTGATAAGTGTTATGTTTTATGCGAAGAGAAGCAGCAGGCTTCTCGGTGATGGGCAGATCTTCAGCCTCTCCAGCAGGATGTGCAGCTTCCAGGGATGTCCCCTCTTGTCCGGGAGAGCGGCTGCCGTGCAGACTCCAGCCACCATTACAAAGCAGCTCTTTGCCTCCTCTCTGAATCATACTCTTCATTGATCAAGAAGAACTTGAAACTGGAACACAGTTCACGGTCCCAAGAACACAGTTTCCACTTTTATACACATTTCCCAGGCAGGGGATGTGGATTGACTGTCTACGGTTTCAGAATCGGTTTGGGCTGGTTCCCTTTCAAATGCCATATTCCGGCTGCTCCTCAGACACAGTCATTGTGCAAGGTGAGGACTCTCATCGCAGGTATCAATGGAGCCGGCTCCAACCACGAACATCGAAAACAAGGGCACAATCAAGTGGGAGTCTTCTGCACCTTGCTGCCATCACCTTCCTGAAGTGGGAATCAGAGAAGAGGGCGCGCCCTATTTAGAGCAACACATTGAACAGAAACTGCGGTACCACCCATCAGCCCTGCCCCCACCCCTACCATATGAGCTCAGGCTGAACCTAGCAGCAGGCTCACAGATTCTTCATAGAGTTCCTAAAGGTAACTCTGTCTCTATCCTCCTTCCTGCAGTGTCCGGAGCTCCAACTGCGAGCTGTGGGGGTGCACTCAGTACCCCTTCATTGGTTTGGGAAAACTGTCCTCACCCTCCATTTTGTGCCCGGCTAATAAGAGGCATCCAAAATGGATCCCACTAGTATCAGTACTTGGACTCCTACGTCACATGGAGTCCTACTACCATACATGTGATACACAGTCACTGCACATGAACACATGCAACATGCACACAGGATGTCAGCGCAAGTTCACATAGCAGTGGAATTTTACAAGGGAGGGGGTCCATAGACCACGGCCTCTCTGACTCGGAGAAAAAGGCTTCCCTAAAGGTTCACAGAACACAATACGCAGCCACCAGCAAGCGATGCCCCCAGGGCAGGAACTGCAGTCCATTGCCCAATATGAGGGCACACTTGGTGCACCCCTCTCAGTCACAGCCAGGGTCTGGACCTTGCATAACTGGGGGCAGGACTAGTCCTGTGCATGCATGCTAACTATGCCTGATGCTAGTCAAGATACCAGTTTCACCATCAGTCGGGCACTCAGGGCAGGGGTACAGGCTGGTTTGCCATGAAGGGTCCCAACACGGGGTCGTAACCCATTGCAACTCAGCAACTTCAATTACAGAGAGCATTTCCAAGATAGATTTAATTCAAGAAGCAAACTGACATTGAGTCTGATTTATACTAAAGTCTAACTCTGAGACTCACAATGGACGGCGAGTATCCCTCCATGTTCATTACAGGAGTTGCGGAAAGAACTTGAATTCCTTGGGAGGCAGAGTTTTCACAGTGTAAGCATTAGGACCCACAGATGTCTGTGTTTCCTGGGCATGCACCATCCTAGTAACTGTTAGGGTTTTGGAATGCTCGCCTCACACAGCCATATGGTCCATGCTCGGTGCAGCATTTATACTTTGCTTCGAGTGAACCATCTCAGCATCCATGACCCCTACTGCTTCCTGTAGAAAGCAGCCAATAGCCTGTTCTTCTTACCTGATGTTCCAGCAAGCACCAGGAAGCCAGGTTCCACTTGCCCTTGCAAGGAAACATCAAAGCTACCTGAGGTGTAGGGAAAGAGCAGCAGGGACTAAAGCCCCTGCTAGCACCGCCCACCTAATCTACAAATGCACAGTAGGGGTACCCTGCCCCTCTCTACAACAAGAGGCAGAGAATACAAAGTTCCATCTGAATCTAATCAAGAGAGATATATAATAAACAACATGAAAAGGATTTTTCTTTCCAAAGTAAAAAAAATGTGTAAAAATTAGAACTTTAGTATTTATAGTGGTTTTACTTTTAGTGCTTTGAAGCCATTCACAATATGAGGCACTATTTAAGCAGAAAGTGAAATTAAAAAATGTTGCATACTGACACTACGGGTCAAATTTATGAATACTTTGCAAAAGTGACGCAAACTTTGTGCAAAGTGTTGATAAACTATTTACATTCCGGCGCAAAGCTTTCATTTGCATTGCAAAGGTATGCAACTAGAGCTGTGCACTAGTTTGCGTCAAGGGGGCTTCCATCGGTGGTACGTGGGTATTCCCATGCTACCACCCATGGTTTGTAACACCGAGGCCTCAACCTGTGCCAGCGCTTGGCACGAGAGAGCAGCTCCAGCTCTTTATTGGGTTTTGTTGCCTGCAATGTTAGTCAATCTGCCCCTTACTTTGCAGTGTGCAACTCCTTCTCGTTGGAAAGTTGCCTAAAAGTAACGCAAAGTAGTGCTTTGCTCGGCTTTGCTTCTCTGTGCACCGAGGAGGCGTCCCATGTGGGCGTTCCCATACTAACACCGGTGGTTTTTGACACAAAGCCCTCTATGAACAATGGTACACAGGGCGTTGTGCCCAGAAATTACACCTCCTCCTGACAGACACAATGTAGGAGGAATGTTTTTATTTCTCCAAACTTTTCAAACATTGCATGTACTCTGCACTGTACAGCGCACATACAAAGTGGGAAAAGTCTTAAAGTTAGTGTAAACATATTCGGGTTGATTCACAAAAGTAACTTACTCTTTTGAGTCATTTACAATTATTAGTAAGTTTTCTACTTGTGGGCTATTCACATATCTCAAGATGTAAAGTTACTCAAGAAGTGTAACTCACATGCCTCCACCCCCCCGAAAAAGAGGGTGATACCAAATGTACAAGTGTAGGTGACAACTGCCAAAGTAGTAGTAAGTCCAGCACCACACACTGACAACCACTGGTACTGCAACACCATCCCATAGAAAGTAATGGAGGTAGGGGGTTTATATGAAACTCCATAGGAAATGATGGTAAATATAGATAAATTATCTAAAATAGTTCAAAATATAAATAAAGTTAGTGTAATGTTAAAAATAGATCAAAATGGTACACATTTATTATTTAATTGTTAAATATTGTAACAATAAAAGTTTTAATGTACAAATTAATGTAACTTTTAAAAAAACTTCATAAATAATACATAGGATTCAATTACTTATATTTAATTCTATACATAACATTTAATAACTATTAAAGCACATTAAAGAAATGTATTTTTGCTGTATCAGGAATTTGTTCTTTACTTTTAACTTCAGAAATACTATTTTAATTTAATATATGTAAATTAATGAAAGATTTAATTCAACTTACTACTTCTTTTTTTTAGTAGTAACTTTCATTTGGATTTTGTGAATACCCAAAAGTACCAAACTTACCCAAAAGTGTAAATTACTCAAAAGTGTAAGTTACTTTTGTGAATCAGACCCATTGTTTTGCACTGGAAGGGCACTATTTCAGTACAAAAACCTATGCTAGACTCACATTGTGAAATGTTGACACATGTGAGATATGGTGCAATGGTGTGTGTGTGTGTGTTTAGTGCAACGAGGGGGGGGAATAAAAAACAATACACTTACCTCTTTACCGCCAACCACTGGTCACTGCCTCTTCTTTTTCCGCCCTTCTATGGGCAGGAAGCAGACAGCCTCCCAGAATCCCCTGACCAATCACAACACTGCCTTAGCAGCTTTGTGATTGGTCTGAGCGCCGTGGTTCGGCGCTCTGACATGGTCTGGCAGGCTGTGCATGTTCTCCACCCAGGCTGTAATACAGGCTTCGTGGAGAACATGCAGAGTGCATATGACTCTTTGGCGGGCCCGAGACGGCCGGCCACAGTGTCATGTGCACTTTAGGTGCTACCGCCACTTCTACCCCTGTAATGCACGGAGCCCAGCCCTGCCTGCCTTGCTTCCGCTGTAACAAACGTTATCATTTCATTTTTTGCATTCACCTTGCAGCTGAAGCAGTGGTGCGACGCTCCTCCGCCTTGTTTTTATTGAGTTTGCCTTTCCCACCTCATCCCTACGCCCTCGTCTGGTCCACTTGTGTGCCATCTTCCTTTCAGCCTCACAAGGGGATAAAAAAAATGTGTTACCTGCACTGCTCAGCCCTTCCTGCTCGCCTTCTCCACTGAACCCCAATGAATGGTACTGCGAGTGTAACTGAGAGCACAAGCAATGTGCATTATGGGTGTTGTGGGCCTGCGTACAGCACATAGGTTTCCCACACACTGCTCATTCCCTGAACGTCAACACCCTGGCCCGCCTCAATCTTCCTTCTCACCAATAAACGATCTGATCAACAGCAGAGGAGGGTTCTTTAGTGAGCAGGGAAGGCTGGGTGTAGGTCAGGGACATCAGTTGGAGGTCAGCAAGAGAGAACCATGGCTGAAGCCCCTACCTCCAGCGAAAACTTCCCCGCTGCCGAACACCTGCACTTCCAGGTCCAGCCCAGCCCCAACTCCACACTCCGCAGCACACTCACCTACAGACCCCCCCAGGCCCGAGCACTCTTCGCCCACACCATCACCGACCTCATCGTACCCCACGCCATCGCCGCCACGGACTATATACTCATCGTAGACCTGAACTTCCACCTCGACAACCTCAGCGACCCCCAACTCCGCCACCCTCCGTGACAACCTCGCCAACATCGTACTGAAACAACTCATCACCACACCGACCCACAATGCAGGACACACCCTCGACGCCATCTTCGCTGTAGGAAGCAGCATACACTTCAGCCACACCACGCTGCCCCCTTGGACCAAACACCACTGCGTACACTTCCTCGTCAACAAACCCGAGCCACCCGAACCTGCTCCATGCCCCCCGCGTAGGAACTGGAGCAGAGTCACAGAGGAACAACTTAGCTCCACCCTCAACGGCAACACCCCCTCTGTCGCATCCGTGGAATTCCACACTTAGATAGCCAACTGCGCAGACAAGCTTGCCCGCTACGCAACCCCGACAAGCAACGCCCCAGGAAAGCCACCTGGTTCACCACCGAGCTCCAAGAAGCCAGACGGAACTGCAGATGCCTGGAGAAGAACTGAAGAAACAACAAGAAAACTACTCCATCTACAAGGAGGCTATGTTGGAATACCATCAACACATCAGAACCACCAAAAGGATCTTCATCCACAACAGAATCCTCACCAACTCCAGCAACCCCACGGAACTTTTCAGCGTCATCCAGGAATTCACCAACCCCCGCAGCGAAGCCACGGGCATCACCACCTCCTAGGAACTCTGTGACAAACTCGGAGCCGACTTCCACTGAAGATAAAGAACCTCTACGACAACTTCAACGACCACACGCTTGCCCCCACAGCCATCCTGCCCTGGCGCAACGCCAGCCAGACCACCATCCCTGCCTGGAGACCGCCGCGACCATGAAAGGCATCCACTCCGGAGCCCCCACAGACCCCTGCCCACCCCACATATACCACAGAGCGCCACCACCATTGCAAATGTATTACAATGCACCATCAATGCCTCTTCGAGACCAGCTCCTTCTAAAGAAGCCGTCAGCAGACCCGACTGACCTCAAGAACTACCGGCCCATCTCGCTCCTCCCTTTTGCGGTGAAAGTCGCAGCGACGACCGTCAACGCAGAACTGACAAGGTTCATCGAAGACAATGCCATCCTCGACCCCTCACAATCCAGATTCCGGAGCAACCACAGCACCAAGACCGCCCTACTCGCCACTACCGATGACATTTGCACCCTCCTCGACCAAGGCCACACCACTGACCTGATTCTACACGACCTGTCAGCAGTTTTCAACACAGTCTCCCACCGCACACTCACAGCCAGACTACAAGACGCCAGCATACAAGGCAGGACCTGTGACTGGATCAAATCGTTCCTCACCGGCAGGAGCCAAAAGATCGGACTGCCACCCTGCCTCTACGAACCCACGGAAATCAACTGCAGAGTTCCACAGGGATCATCACTCAGCCCAACCCTCTTCAATATCTACATGCCTCCCCTCACCACCATCGTCCTACAGCACGGCTTCAGCAAAGTCTCCTATGCCGACGACACCCAGCTCATCCTCTCCCTCACCAAGGACCCCACCTCCACTGTGCTCAACTTCCAGGAAGGAATGCAGGACGTCGCAGCCTGGATGAGCAACAGCTGCCTAAGACTCAACTCAGAGAAGACAGAGGTCCTCATCCTCAGAACCAACCCTTCGGCATGGAACGACACCTGGTGGCCCACCACCCTCGGCAGCCCCACGACCCCCACGGACTATGCCAAGAATCTCAGCATCATACTCGACAGGTCAACGCCGTCACCTCCAGCTGCTTCAACACCCTCCGCATCCTCCGCAAGACCTTCAAATGGATCCCCCCAGAGTCAAGGAAGAGAGTCACCCACGCACTCATCACCAGCAGACTGGACTATGGAAACGCACTCTACGCCGGCATCAACAAGTCTCTACACCGCAAGCTCCAGACAATACAGAACACCGCCGCCAGACTCGTCCTCGGGATCCCCCGACACGAACACATCAGCCAACACCTACACAAGCTCCACTGGCTCCTGGTCGAGAAAAGAGTCACCTTCAAGATATTCACCTACGCCTACAAATGCCTACACAACACCGGACCCCAATACCTCAATGACAGAATACCCTCCAGGTACCCAAAAGAAACACCAACCTCCTCCTTGCCGAAACCCCGTGCATCTGCAGAGCCAGAGCAGGGGGAAGATCCTTCTCCTACATCATGGCCAAGACCTGGAACAAGCTTCCCACTGACATCAGACGTGCCCCCTCCCTGAACACCTTCAGGAAGGCTCTGAAAACATGGATCTTTAACTGAAAAGGAACTGCTGAACCCTCCCCCACCCCCTTCCCCCAGCACCTTGAGACTCTCATGGGTCAGTAGTGCGCTATAATTCCTGTGATTGACTGATTGACCCTTGAATGCAATTCCTATCCAGTGCGGCAGACAACTATTCACAAACTTCTGTGTACTCACACACACACACACATCCGACAAGCACTATAGCATGAACAGTGACAGGTGTCCGTCTTCTGTTGTGGTGATTCCAGCTGTGATAGCACACCTGGCCCAGGTGCAGTGTTCGGTGTATCCCATTGTCACACTGTGGGGCTGCAGCTGAGTTCTTCCTGATAAGACGCTGCCACTCATTACACTGAGGCCGTCACATAATTCGGCACGCCTTTCACCAAGAGACAATTTAACCTTAATCCGTGTCGTGTCTTCGTATGCACAAAGTCTCAGGAGACAGGTAAGGCTCTTTAACTCTTTATTTTGTTACACGATGTTCTGCCGTGC